>NW_027505358.1:0-118327 GCF_021521415.1 Bidens hawaiensis
ATTGGTTAATTGAAGGGTTTTAGGGGCTGAGGTAAAGTAATTGGGTATGGGTTGGGCCTCGGGCCAAGTTGTTGGGCCTCGGGCCAAGGGGTTTGGCTTGAACGGCCCATTAGGCAAGTGTGTTCTTACGGTCTAGTTTAGTAACACGTTGTGTACAATTTACAGGCCCTTACTTGTGAGTGTGCACTTAGAGATTGCCTAGCTCGTTGCTGGTGTTTGGTTGACCTCAGGTGAGTTCTTGATGCCCCGTTCAACTCTTTTTAAGTTTTGGGCTAGCATGCACACCTAAGCCATTTTGCTTGATGAAATGTTTTAAACTATTTTGCATAGGCTTGCTAGTATTGGTAGGCCTTGGAATGTTATGGAATGTGTGTATGTATATATATATGTTATTGTATGGCCAATATTTGGCGAATGTTGTAGTCGTTATCGACTACGGAATGTTACGTATGCCTGCTTCGTGTTTGCATGCGTTGAATGGAATGTTTACGTATTGGGGTTGTACGTTTTCTCGGCCCTGAATGTTATTATTAAATGTTATATATATATATTTTTATATATATAGGAATGCAAGTATAGAGATGTTCATACGTAAGGATGATTATTTATTAATGTGATGACCTAACTGATGTATTTCCGTTCACAGTTTTAAAACCGTTTGAATGATTATTAAGACTTTTGTTACTTATTTAAAACTTAAACTCACTCATCTTAAGCTGACTTTGTGTGCATGTTAGTGTGAGTTTCAGGTTAGGAAGAGGATGCCTTATCGCTTGGACGTGTATGAAGCTACTTGGACAGTGAAGGGTATACGGGATTTGAAGACTTTATTATTAAACATTTCCTTTTAAAAATTTTTATTAAAGAAAATTAAGTTGGTTTCGGGCAAAATTCCCGGGTTTTGGGAACTTATTTAATTATTTACGTTTTCTGCTGAATTTTACTCTGAAATTGGTTGCTTAATGGAACGATTGATTTTTTTTTTGAATATTTTATAAGTGTTTTGTATGATTACCAACTGTGGGGTTCCCGGGGTTCGGGGCCTTACAAGTTGGTATCAGAGCCTTGGTTTGAGGGATCCGAGCATCCCCGAATGCTAGGACTCGAACTGTAAGCAAAGAGACACGTATGCCCACCGCGAGTAGCTGCACGCCAAGAGGTAACTTTTAATTATTTAGTCATTCCTTTAAATTTAAAAGATTCCGGTATGTGATTAACTGTTTAAGTGTTAGATAGAAGGCTAACGTGGTTAGGGGTAGGGGGTGGTTAGGACGGGCGGGTAAAGTAAACGACTAATTACACTTGATCAACGTCATTAGCAGTTTACCCTTACGTTGCATGTTCTAATTACCACTTGTACTTGACCGTGTTAAAATTCTGTCTTTGTAGGGATAAGTCATGGTTAATACTCGAGCTGCTAAGAGAGGTGGTCCTAGTGTTCGCGGCCGTGGTCGTAAGCCTCGTGCCGAAGCCGAGAGAGAGATTTCTACTCCCCAGCGGGAGGAGACCCCGATTCATGAGGAGGGGGATAACCCCGCCTTAGATCCTGCTATGCGTGCGGCTATCGCCAACGAGGTTTACCAGGTGCTCCATAGCGCCATTCCCGAGATCGTTGCTGAGGCCGTTAGGGCCATGGAAGAGTCATTGGTTGGTAAAGGTTCGGATAAAGGGAAGAAGGGTAAGGAGATGCAGGTCGAGGAAGAGGAAGAGGTGTATGTACCGAGTGGGGATGAGGACGAGGTTCGGACTATTAGTGTATCTACTCGGGGTTGTTCGTATGGGGACTTCAAAAAGTGTGACCCTCCTTCTTTCGATGGTACTAAAGATGCTTTGGCAGCTTATCAGTGGGTGAGAGAGATGGAGGCCGTTTTGAGGGTTAGTAAGTGCAAGGGAGATGACATGGTCACTTATGCTACCGCCTCGTTGCGTTCCGAGGCATTATGTTGGTGGGATAATCTGGTGCAGGCTATGGGTGATCGATCGATTAGGAGGATGACATGGGATGGATTGAAGAAGTTTGTTCTCGATTAGTTACGTCCTCCGCACGAATTGGATAAAATTGAATAGGAATTCTTGACCTTGGAGGCGGGCAGTATGACACATCGGGAATACACCACAAAGTTCAACAAGATGGTTCGCTTATGTCTCGATCTGGTTACCCCTGAGGCAAAAAGGATTAAGAAGTATGTGAAGGGCCTTCCGGTGGATATTCGTAGGGGTGTGGTGACCACCGACATGAACTCGTTTCACTCGGTGGTTACCTTGGCAGGTACATTGTATGATCAGAGGGAGAATTTACCGCCGACCGAGGCTAGGAAGACTTGGAACACTAATTCGTATGGTAAGCGGCCCGGGGGAAACAATTTTAGTTCGTCTGGGAAAAGGGTGAAGACTGAGACTTCTGAGTTTAGGAGGGAGGCGGCATTCAGTAATTGCAGGAAGTGCGGCAAACTACACAAGGGGGAGTGTAAGAGTGGGTCCGGCACCTGTTTTCGTTGCGATAAGGTTGGGCACCCCCATTACGAGTGTCCGACTCTGACTTGTTTCCGCTGTAAGGGTTCCGGTCACTTGTCATCAAACTGTCCTACCAGTAAGATGGGGGGATCCGGTCAGGGGACTTCCTCAAGAGGGAAGATGGAAGAGAAGCCGAAGGCTAGGGCAAGGTCCTTCAAGATCTCCAAGACGGAGGCGAAGGATGATGTGGATGTCGTTTCAGGTACTTTTCCATATTTAGTTTTTATTCCACCGTTAGAATTTCTGAATTCTTTGGAATCGTATGTGATGATCGTGTAGCTAAGCAGTAGTATGATATTATCACAGGTACCATTTTACTTGATGAATTACAGGCGTTAGTCGTATTTGATTCGGGCGCCAGTAGAAGTTTTGTGTCCACCGCTTTCTGTTCTTCGTTGAGTAAATCTCCGGAGCGCGTAGTCGATGTGTTTGAGGTTAAGGTCGCCGTAGGAAAATCTGTGTCCGTGTCTCGGGCTATTCAGGGTTGTTCCATTGAGTTGTCTGGGTATAGATTTCTGGTGCGATTGTATTTGATGCCGCTTGGTTGTTTCGATGTGGTGCTCGGGATGGATTGGCTCGCGAGTGTTGATGCTCAGATCATTTGTGGTCAGAAACTCGTTCGTCTAAGGGCCCCGGATGGGACTCAAATTACTGTCTTCGATGATCGGAATGTTGCGACACCACATATTATATCCTTGCATAAGGCGGGAAAGTTGATGCAGCGGGGGTGCGGGGCTTATCTGGCGTATGCTATAAACGTAAATACCGAGGTGGCTACCGTCGGTGATGTTCCTATTGTTCGGGATTTCCCGAATTTATTTCCAGATGATTTGTCAGATGTGCCGCCGGATCGCGAGGTCGAGTTCCAGATAGACCTTGTACCGGGCGCCAAACCCGTTGCCCGAGCTCCTTACCGCCTAGCACCGAATGAAATGAAGGAACTTATGGCTCAGTTGGAAGACTTGCTCGATAAGGGCTTTATTCGACAAAGCATCTCACCTTGGGGTGCCCCGGTCCTGTTCGTTAAGAAGAAGGATGGTAGCATGCGAATGTGCATTGACTACCGTGAATTGAATAAGCTCACTGTTAAGAATCGGTACCCTCTCCCGAGGATCGACGACATATTTGATCAGCTCTAAAGAGCTAGTTGGTTCTCGAAGATCGACCTTAGGTCCGTGTATCATCAGCTGAAAATTCGGGAGGAGGATATTCCTAAGACCGCCTTCCTCACCCGTTATGGACATTATGAGTTCCTCGTGATGTCTTTCGGTTTGACTAACGCGCCGGTTGCGTTCATGGATCTTATGAACCGGGTGTGTAGACCGATGCTCGATCGCTCTGTTATTGTATTCATCGACGACATTCTTGTGTATTCCAAAAGCGAATCCGATCACGCCGGTCATCTCTCGGAAGTTTTGGAAGCTCTGCAAAAGAGCAAGTTGTATGCAAAATTTTCTAAGTGTTCCTTCTGGTTACGCGAGGTTCAGTTCTTGGGTCATGTTATTAACCCGAGTGGTATTTTGGTTGACCCTGCAAAGGTGGAAGCCGTAAACGAATGGGAATCTCCTAAGTCTCCATCCGAAATCCGTAGCTTTCTGGGCTTGGCGGGTTATTACCGTCGCTTTATTCCTGATTTTTCGAAAATCGCTTCGTCACTGACCAAGTTGACTAAGAAGAGTGTTAAGTTCGTTTGGAGTACTGAGCAAGAGGAGGCTTTTCTTAAACTGAAGAACAGGTTGACGCATGCACCGATTTTAGCTTTACCTGATGGCACTGATGACCTGGTGGTTTATTCTGATGCCTCTGATTAGGGGCTTGGGTGTGTTCTGATGCAGCGAGGTCAAGTCATCACGTATGCCTCGCGGCAATTAAAGCCTCACGAGGCGAATTATCCTACTCACGATTTGGAGCTTGCGGCCGTTGTGTTTGCGCTTAAGTTGTGGCGGCATTATTTGTACGGTGTTCCTTGCGTTATCTATACCGATCATAAGAGTTTAAAGTATTTCTTCGAACAAAAAGAACTGAATATGCGCCAGCGTCGATACTTGGAGTTGATTAAGGATTATGATTTGGAGATTATGTACCATCCAGGTAAGGCTAACGTGGTGGCTGACGCGTTGAGCCGGAAGGAGAGACCGAAGCCGATTCGTGTAAAATCTTACCAGCTTATCCTTAAACCCGATATTTTGAAGCAAATAGCCAGCGTTCAGAATTAGGCTTTGCAGGTGGAATGGATTATGTCAGAACGTGTTTGGGGTCAGGAGAAATTGTTGGAAGACGTCGGGACGGGGTGAAGTATAAGGATGGTCATTTATGGGTACTGAAGTATGGGGGATTCATAGATAAAATTTTGGGTGAGGCACACAAGTCGCGCTATTCTATTCACCCGGGCCCGAACAAGATGTACCAAGACTTGAAGAAAAATTATTGGTGGCCTGCGATGAAGTTTGAGGTGGCTCAGTACGTGAGTAAGTGTTTGACGTGTCTACAAGTTAAGGCTGAGCATCAAAAGCCGTTCGGGAAGCTTCAACCTTTAGAAATACCTGAGTGGAAGTGGGAGCATCTTACTATGGATTTTGTGACTAAATTGCCTCGTACTCCTAAGGGTAGTTATGACACCATTTGGGTAATTGTTGATAGATTGACCAAGAGCGCTCATTTCTTGCCGGTCCGAGAGACTTTTAATTCCGAGCAGTTGGCTGATGTGTATTCGTGAGATCGTCTCTAGGCACGGGGTGCCGGTATCTATTGTTTCGGATAGGGATACGCGTTTTACCTCCAGGTTCTGGAAGAAGTTTCATGAGGAGATGGTCACCAAACTCCTCATCAGTACCGCTTATCACCCGCAGATGGATGGTCAGTCCGAGAGGACCATTCAAACTCTTGAGGATATGTTACGGGCTTGTGTTATCGATCTTGGTGGTAGTTGGGATCGTCACTTACCTTTGGTAGAGTTCTCGTATAATAACAGTTATCACGCCACGATTGGGATGCCACCGTTTGAGATGTTGTATGGTAGGAGGTGTAGGACTCCAGTCTGTTGCGGTTCCATTGGTCAGAAGCAGTTGGGTAGTTTGGAGGTGGTCGAGGCTACGACTGAGAAACACGACAAGATTAAAGCGTTTATGAAGGCCGCCCAGGACCGACAAAAGTCTTATGCGGATAAAAGGCGAAGACCTATTGTGTTCGAGGCTGGGGATCGGGTTATGTTGAAAGTTTCTCCTTGGAAGGGCATTATTCGTTTTCGTAAGAGGGGGAAACTTAGTCCGAGGTTCATTGGTCCGTTCCGTATATTGTCCCGTGTTGGTGAGGTAGCGTATAGGCTGGAATTGCCTGATGAGTTCGCAAGGATTCACCCTACCTTCCATGTGTCCCACTTAAGGAAGTGTTTAGCGGATGAGGAGGCCCATGTGCCTCTTGACGATATTTAGCTTGATAGTAAGCTGAACTACGTGGAGGAGCCTATTGCTATACTTGACCGTCAGGAAACGAGGTTGCGGAACAAGGTGGTTAAGTAGGTGAAGGTGTAGTGGAGGCACCGTAGGGGTTCCGAGGCTACTTGGGAATCCGAATATGAGACGATGAAACTGTATCCGCAGTTGTTCCTGTCGCATCGGGATTCGGGGACGAATCCCATTGTAAGGGGGGTGGACTTATAACACCCGTCAACTTCCGGTTTAATGATTTAGCGCGTGTAAAGTATGTATAACTCTCGGGACTTAACCGACATTTCTCGGAAGCCTTTACATCATCCCGGTACGTTAAAGAACTTAACTTTTCCTTCCATTTTGCCTTACACTTCAATTTGGAGGGACTTTGTTGGTGCATAAATGTCAGTAGTTCATATGTCTAGTGTCTGTAATCGAGTCTGTAATATTGTTTATGTATTTGTTTGTTTAAAGCGAAGTTGTTGACAAGTTCGCCTAGGCGAACTTGTTAACCAAGCGAAGTTGTTGACAAGTTCGCTTAGGCGAACTTGTTAACCAAGCGAAGTTATGGACAACTTCGCCTGAGGCGAAGTTGTCGTGTATTTATATAGGTTACAGATTATCGTTTTGGAGGGAGTTGAAGTACGTGTAATTCAGTGAGTCAAGTGACGTGAGGTCGAGAGTTTGTAACTGTGATTATATCACGTGTTGAGTTATTAATATAACGTGAGTTTGTTCGTATCGTATTCGTGTGTTTGTGAGTTTGTGTTCTACGTCCGTAACGATCTACACAGGGATTCCGCACCTGTGTATATCGGGATATCTCGTGTGATCCGTCTAGGGAACCTACAATTGGTATCAGAGCATTTGCTCGATTGTGTGGTTCGGGATATTCACGCGGGTGTAGAATTTGTCCCGTTTCGACTATTCACGGGACGAGTTTTTGGTGTTTTTGCTCATTCTAGCCTCCTACCAGTGTGTTCAAGCCTTTAAACTGTCAGATACCTCGTTAAAATCCGATTTTCAGATCTGCAGAAAGTTTGAGTTCGTCAGGCGAAGTTGCTGTTCATCAGGCGAAGTTGCCGTCAGGATACGTAGGGTTTCGGCGAAGATATAAGGAGAAGCGAAGTTATTTACAACTTTGCCTACCTCCTCAACTTCGCCTAACTCAGCGAAGTTTTCTTCAAGTTCGCCTACTTAATAAGTTCGCTTACGCTAAGCGAAGTTATTCTCAACTTCGCCCAGTCACGCAAATTTAAGAAAGATCCAGCGAAGTTATTACTTAAGCGAAGTTATCCTTAACTTCGCCTACAGTACTGTTCAGAGGAAATTTTTTAACTTCGCCTACTCAGAATTTTTCGGGTTTCTTAGTCTTCAAGAAGGATGTCGTCGATCAACATTTCGGAGCTTGTAAAGATGGAAGTTGAAGCGGGGACAGCTACAAAGGCCCTAAGGTTGCTGAAGGGAACCGATTTTGTCGCGTGGAAGGATCGGTTCATAAAATACGTTAAGTACCAGGATGCGAAAATGTGGGTATGCATCCAAGATGGATATATTCCACCAGTCATGGAGTATGAGGGTCGAGACCAAATCAAGAAATACAGTAAAATGGAAGAGGAGGAGAAAAAGATGTATGAAGCCGAAAGCAAGGCTCATGCTGCAATCACAATGGCTCTTCCACAGGAGATCCTCCATACGTTCAGAAAGTATACATCAGCTAGAGAGCTTTGGGAAGCTCTTGAGAACAGATTTGAAGGGAATGTAGGTATTCGGGCTTCAAAGATAAAGTTGCTCAAAACTCAATTTTCAGTCTTTAAGTACTTGAAGAACGAATCTCTTGATGATATTATCACTCGATATTATCATCTAATGACTGAATTGAGTAACTACTCCATTTCCTACCGAGAAGAAGAGATTGTGGAAAAGCTTCTCGATGCCCTCCCACCAAAATGGGAGATGTATACTGTGCTGATGAGGGAAGACAAGGACTTCCCTACTTATGATCTTGAAACCACTGTCAACAAGCTCAGAACGTTTGAGCTTAATATGGTCAGAAAAGAGACATCTATGGATCAGGTTCAAGATCCAGGCATGTACGGTGCTAAAGTAAACTCCAATTCAAGTTCAAAGACTGATTCTGCCGCCTACTACTCGAAGGGCGAGTCGGGTGCCAATTCTTCACAGGAGGGGCATGTGTCAGTAAACTCAAATGGGGATGTTTGCTTTGTCGCGGGTGGATCAAGTGGTACTCAACAGACAGCAAGCAAGAGTAGTGGATCTTCAAGTTCCTCAAGCAATAATTACTCTAAGATGCCAATGAGCGTCAAATCTGCTGAAGAGCAGTTTGGCCTCTATGCTTTGTTTATTGCTTCATATGAAAACTATATTCAAGGAAAGGTTGTTGATCCAGCGATGCTGGATGAAGACTATGACCATATCGATGCTGATGATCTGGAGGAAATGGATTTACAATGGCAGATGGCCATGTAGTGAGGAGAGTGAAGAAGTTTATGAGAAAGACGGGGAGAAAGTTTGTTGGTGGCAGGCCAGGGTTCGACAAGTCTAAGGTGAGGTGCTATAACTGTCAACAAAACGGGCACTTTGCCAAAGAGTGCAGAAACGAGCGAGTTGAACGTGGTCTAGGCCGGTCTGCATAGCACACTGGGAGTAGTAAAGAAGTCAATGCCATGATGTCCAGAGAAGCAGGTGAATACAACTGGAACCTGCATTCGAATGAAACTAGTGAGCAGGCAAATATGGCTAAGGTTGAGAATGAAGAATGTGAGAAGATTACCGGAGAAGAGAAAGCTACTGGTAAGGAAAAAGCTTTCATGGCAGATAACAATGATCAACTCTCTGAGGTAAGTTCTAAACCTATTTGTACTAAATGTGAGAATTTGTCTGAGCAACTTGCTACCATAACTGATCAGTATGTTCGTTTAGATGCTGAATTTAAAACTCTTAAAGAAGATCATCACTTTATGAAAGCAAGAGAAAACAGTTACAAAGTTAAAATAAAAGCGTGTGAAAAAGATGTTAAAAGCTTAAAAACAAAACTTGCTGAAAAAATTGAAGTAATTGATCTAAGTTATGAGGTTTTAGAAGAAAAGACTAAACTGATTGCTGAACGAGAAAAGCAGATTGCTGACCACCAGGTGAAAGTGGTGGAACTGAACCGAAAACTTGAGCAGTTCAGAAATTCCTCAGCTATTCTTGATCACCTTGTTAGTGGTCAAGATTCCTCTGCGAAGAGGGGAGGAATTGGTTATCACGAGGTTCCACCACCTTATAATCACAATTACACTTTTAACCCTAGTTTTCAGAAATCTGTTGATTTTGAAGTTCCTCAGACAGTTCCAATCAAGGTTACGAGTAAAGAACCAAGTGTTAGTAGTGGCGAAACGAGTTCGCCTGTTTCAAGTGTGAAAATTTCTGTTAAGAGTCCAGTCTCATCAGATTCGGATAAGTTGTCTGAATCGGGTAAGACAAAAGAGAAGGTAGTGTTACCCACTGGTGGAGAAAAAGATAAAACTTATAAAAAGAGTACTCCATTCAACCCGTACGTCCCACCTTATGTGAGACGAACGGCCGGTAACACAGCCTCGACATCCAAAACAACTTTTGAAAAGAAAATGGAGCATAGGTGCTGTTTTAGGTGTAATAAGTTAGGACATCTTGTTGCAGATTGCCCTCTGACGCCGAAATTCAGAGGTCTGAGGCCTATTAAAACTGAGCATAAGCCTAATGGTAATTTTAATACTGCTAAAAATGAAAACCCTTCAAAGTTCCGAAATGTAACTAATTCAGGTTTTCACAGAAACAAACCTCAGTTTAACAATGCTAATAACCAAACCGCAAGATATAATACTTCCAATACACATAGGTTTGGAAGGCCTCACACTCAATTTCCAAGGAGATTTACTAATAGGACTGACAGGAATTATCCAGATGCTAACTTTGGAAAGCAGAAGTACGGGATGTATAGATCCAAGACCAATTGGTCTTGGGTCCCTAGATTCTAATCCTTTGCTTTATTGTGCAGGAACAGTTGAACAGGGCTGCCCACAGTCTTTGGATTGTAGATAGCGGCTGTTCCCGGCACATGATGGGTAACAAATACTTGTTGCACGACTTATAACCTGTTCAAGGAGCGAGAGTTAGCTTTGCCGGTGAAAGTGGAGGCAGAATTACTGGAAGAGGAACGGTGTCAAATGGAAAAATGACTCTTGAGAATGTGAACTTTGTAGAAGAGTTGAAGCACAATCTGCTGAGTGTGTCGCAGATTTGTGATAAGGAGTACACTGTTCATTTCACGAAGAATGAGGCGATCGTGTTGAAACCTGGTTTTCAGATACCAGACGAGTGGATAGTGATGAAAGCTCCACGTGATACAAATACTTATGTGATGGATATGAGGTCTACTGAAATGGCCTCGGAAGAATCATGTTTAATGACGAAAGCAAGCGAATCGAAATCCGAACTGTGGCACAGGAGGATGGGGCACATTCATTTTCGGAAGATGAACCACATTGTCAGGAATGGACTTGTGATGGGCGTTCCCTTGAAAAGTTTTAACTTTGAAGACAAATGTATAGCATGCAAGAAGGGAAAGCAACACAAGAAATCCCATCTCACCAAGAAGGTCAACTCTATTGCCAGTACTCTAGAACTGCTTCACATGGATCTCTTCGGTCCCGTGAATGCAAAAAGTCTAGGAGGTACTTCTTACTGCTTGGTGATCACTGATGACTACTCGCGATATTCGTGGGTATATTTTCTGAAATCGAAAGATGAGACGGCTCAAATGGTGAAGAATTTGATTACCAAAGTTGAGAACGTCATGGGTAAAACAGTTAAGTTCATCAGGAGTGACAATGGAACGGAGTTCAAGAATTTTGAGATGGAGATCTTCTGTCTTCAGAAAGGAATTGAACACCAATACAGCGCTCCGTATACTCCGCAACAGAATGGAGTGGCTGAAAGGAAGAACCGAACTTTAATTGAAGGAGCCAGAACTATGCTGGCAGATTCGAAGCTTCCTGTGATGTTCTGGGCTGAAGCAGTTGCTACAGCCTGCTATGTTCTGAATAGAGTGTTAACGGTTAAGAGACTTGGTAAAACGTGTTACGAGCTTATGCATGGAAGGAAGCCCAACTTGAGTGGTCTTGAACCATTCGGGTCCCCCTGTTCGGTCTTGAAGACAAATTCTAAATTTGGCGAAGTAGCCGATGAAGGAATCTTAGTCGGTTATGTTGTTGGTACTCCCAACAGACGTGTCTTCAATACTTCGACCTGCAAGGTGGAGGTGGTGTGTAACACCGACATCACAAGTTACCAACCGCCAAAACCAAGCAATGGACCTGCTGAGCTTTTCGACTATGTTAAGCTTTTTAAGTCTTTTAACATACCGGATTTGGAAATTTCTGAAGAAGAAGAAAGAGTTGCGACGAAGATGATACTTGATGAGGAAGAAAATCTATTGCAAAGACAGCTGATTGATAAATGTCAACCTTCCTCATCAAACTCTACTGGTACCCCTGCTGCCTCGACTGAAGAAGAATTTTTCAATCCATTTCACTCTCAGCCAGAAACAACCATTGACTAGATCTCTTCTAATTTGGAAGATAATTTGCATGTCGGTTCTGTTCCGACCACGAGAATTCATAAAGATCACCCTTTGGAGAATGTGATTGGTGATGTGTCCTCAGGTGTACAAACGAGAAGTAGCTTGAATGAACACACCTGTGTTTATACAAGCATTAAGGAGACAGGAATAATCAATGAATGCCTGTACACCTGCTTTATAAGCCAGATTGAACCGAAGAATTATCAAATGGCTTTAAAGGACAGCTCGTGGGTCGAAGCCATGCAAGAAGAGTTGGCTCAATTCGAGAAGATGGAAGTCTGGACTTTGGTTGAAAAACCAAAGAATGTGCATGCGATAGGCACAAAATGGGTGTTTAAGTGCAAGAGAGATGATAAGGGGATTATTATAAGAAACAAGGCGAGGCTAGTCGTTAAAGGTTTTAATCAACAAGAGGGGATTGATTATAACGAAGTGTTCGCTCCTGTCGCCAGGTTGGAAGCCATTAGATTGTTTTTGGCGTTTGCTGCTTATGAAAAGATGAAGGTGTTTCAGCTAGATGTGAAGAGTGCATTTTTGAATGGGAAAGTTGATGAGGTTGTGTATGTGGAGCAACCTCCGAGTTTTCCTGACCCAGACTTTCCAGATCACGTGTACAGGTTGAGCAAGGCGTTGTATGGATTACATCAGGCACCTCGTGCCTGGTATTCAACTTTATCGGATTACTTGCTCGAGAATGGTTTTGAAAGAGGGAAAATTGATAGCACGTTGTTCTTCAAAAGAGATGGAAGCGACTTCCTGCTGGTACAAGTCTACGTGGATGACATTATATTTGCTGCGTCAAAAGTCTCCATGTGTCAGGAGTTTGAAGCCGTCATGAAGAAAAGGTTTGAAATGAGTGCTATGGGTGAACTAACTTTCTTTCTAGGATTGCAGGTTGATCAGAAGAAGGACGGGATGTTCATTCATCAGACGAAGTATGTTCATGATGTGCTAAAGCGCTTCAAGATGGAGGACAGTTCTCCATATGATACTCCAATCTGCGTCAATCACAAATTGGGTGCTGAAGTAGACGGTGATGCAGATGTGGACCCAACTCAATATCGGGCAATAATAGGTTCTTTAATGTACTTAACTGCATCTAGGCCTGATATAATGTTTGCTGTTTGTCTTTGTGCACGTTTTCAGGCAAATCCAAAAGAATCTCATTTGAAAGGTGCAAAGAGGATACTGCGGTATCTCAAGGGCAAGCCGAAGCTGGGGTTGTGGTACCCGAGAGGAGGAGACTTGGAGCTAGTCGCTTACACAGATTCTGATTATGGAGGGTGCAATCAGAGTTGGAAGTCAACAACTGGAGGATGTCAGTTTCTTGGTGGCAGATTGGTGTCGTGGCAATGCAAGAAGCAGACTTCAGTCGCAATTTCAACCTGTGAGGCAGAATACATGGCAGCATCCAACTGCTGCTCTCAGGTTCTTTGGATTCAACAACAGTTGCGCGACTATGGTCTGAATTTTTTACTTACTCCTATTTGCATTGATAACACAGCTGCTATCTCAGTAACTAACAATCCCGTGAAACATAGTAAAACTAAACATATTGACATACGTCATCATTTTATACGGGATTGTGCTGAGAAGAAATTGATTGTGCTTGAAAAGGTGGATACGCTTGATAATTTCGCTGATTTATATACTAAAGCGTTTGACAAATCCAGATTTCAAAACCTTATTGAATTGAATGGGATGATCAATCCCGAGTAACCATGCTTTTCTTGTAATATTTAAAAAAAAAACAAAACAAAAACAAAACGTCACTAATCGCTTAAAAATATGTCGGTTACATCAGTTTGAAGGACTTGTCTTCGGATATGTTTTGGTCCTCATTTTCTACTTGTAGATTTTGAGGATAGCCATTAACCAGATTACTGATAGTGACCGGGGCGGTTTATGATGAGTTTTTCATTCTTTCGCTTAAAATTAGTCGATCATATTTAGTTAGAAGGACACATACTAGTATGTGGTCGGTCCAGCTGATCCATTAGATCTTCGGGATAGCCGTTTACCTGAAGACTTTGTTTTGGTCGGGGCGATTAATGTTAAAATTTTGAAAGAATAGGGAAATGAAATTATTTTTCAAGTCTGTTACTTCGTAAGAAGTTCATTTGCTACGTTTAACAGAAAATTGATCCAACCTTGGAAAATGATAGTTATACTGATTCTGTGTGCTTAACTAGTGAAGTTATTAGGCTTAAAAGGCTTTAGAACAGTCATTGTATGTCATGGTAACTTTTTAATGGTGTGTAAAAGTAGATGTGATACAAACTAAATCTACTTGATTTTACGTGGAAACTCCTTAAGAGTTTTGCATGTCTTCATATATATCTTTCCGAATGATAGGCAGAAAAGCGATTACCCAGTCATACACGAGCCCATGTGTGTTCTGATTCTCGTGAAGATAGCGTCTCAAGATACTGCAGTGATCCAGATTCAGGACTTGCAGTTAATTTCTACTCTGAAGTCTATGTTTATTTGAAAAAAAAAAAAAAATTTTGGAGTTATTGAAACATATTAGTGATGACAAAATCAAGACTTCACAATCATTGAGTAAGAGAAGAACGGGAAGCAGATCAAGAATACTTACAACTTAATCAGACACTATGGGTCGAGGTCAATTCGGGGTGACTTGGGGAAAGCCAAATACGCTTTGAGGAGAGATAGGAGGCATTAATATTTCTGAGTTGTTGCCCACTTAAATTTTGAGGCATAATTGAACCTAACTCGTATCACAGAAACGATGAAAACCACTTTAAGTTATACCTGCTTACAACCTGTCTCTATATGTCATAATACAGCTAAACATGGATCTATGTGACAGTCACGTAATTAGTATGATTCCTGTTCGGATCTTTTCTAAAAACGTGGTAGTCCCTAACTAGACTGAAATTTGATCCCTTATACTTTAAATTTTTTAAGTTTTTGTACTTAGATAGTTTTATGATTTTTTAACTGGTTACTTAGAATTGATTATGTCATTTATTTCTTAAAGGGAAGTTTTAAAGAGTTAATTGAAAAATGTTCAAATTATAAGGTTTGATTTTGTAAATATAGGCGATGTTGATAAACAGGCGAAGTTGTGAATAACTTCGCCTAGGCGAAGTTATCCGTAACTTCGCCTGTATAACCCAGACCCTATATAAGGATGTTCAACAGTCAAAACTGTTGATCACTTTTCAAAAAAACAGCGAACTTATCCGGCGAACTTACTGATTTTCCGGCGAACTTGTTTATTTCGATTCCGAGTTCTTTTTCCCAGATTTCATTAAGTTCAAGGTTCGAGATGTCGATTTATCATATATTCCATGTTCATTCATGCTTATCAGGGGTCGTTTGGACCGATTTCGAAACCTCGGACCATCGGAATTTAAAAACCGATTTTCAAATCTTGTGTTTACGCGTTAAGAACCATTCTAATCGTCTAGATAACCTTAAAACCATGTTTTTCGGGTTCCTTGATCTTCAAACTTAACCAAAATCCAAGATTTTCCGATGTTTGATTAACCTTACTGTCGCCGTTTCAGATTCAGGCGAAGTTAGGGTTTAGGCGAAGTTATCCGTAACTTCGCCTGAAGCTTAAGTTCGCTTGAGGCGAAGTTATCCGTAACTTCGCCTGAAACTTAAATTCGCCTGAGGCGATGTTGTGATGAGGCGAAGTTGACATTAACTTCGCCTAGATCATTTTTACTTAATATTAATTAGACGAACTTAAAGCTGAAGCGAAGTTGTTCCCAACTTCGCCTCAACTTTAACTTCGCCTATACAAAGTTTATCACAACTTCGCTCATGGTAATAAGCGAACTTGTGTTATGCTTTAATGTTCATCTAACTTGGTTCGCGTGTTGCAGAGATGGCTGCTGTTGCCGGTGCTGGAGGTGCAGGAGGAGACGATGGTGATAACCTATGGCAATTCTTCCCGGGTCATAATATGTACATCACCCTTGACCCGGAAGCGAGCGGCGTTGAGGATTACCGCGAGATTATCACTTTCCTCATACGCTCGAGGATTTTTCATGCTATCACGAACACTCTGCCGATATCCTTACCAAATATCGAAGACTTTTGGCAGACGGTAGAATACGATTGTCGTGTTGAGCCCCCGGTCATGCGAGCGACTGTGAACAATCATCAGGTTCAGTTCAATTCTGAACAGATTCGGGTGGCGTTACGGTTTGGAGAAGAGACGAGGGATGACCCAACTGAGTTTGTGGCTCCGTTTCGTGATGGAGCGTTTCTCCGAATGGGCTATTCTGGTCCATTAGGCGATTCACATAGACGGAAGGGTTTTCTACTTGGTCAGTGGCGCTTCCTTATGCACGTCATGATAGTTTGCATGTCAGGAAGGAAGGCGGGCACTGACGGTATGGGTGCGACCATGCAGTCCGCAATGACTGCACTGACTTACAATAAACGCTACAGTTTTAGTCAGATGGTCTTTTACGAGATTGACAAACAGAGAAGGGCGATGGCTCGGGAGCGGTTCATTATGTATCCACGTTTCATCCAGATGATATTGAACCATGTGGCTCCGAATCTACCTCAGAGACGACCGATCAGATACGTGGAATCTGTGAGCAAACGTATCTTTGCTCAATGCCGCACTTCGAGTGCGAGGAGCAACCCTGAACGTCGTCCAAGGCATACTCCACTGTTTGGGTTTTTAATCAACCTAGAGTATGTTCCTGCTGGTGGGGACGAGTTCAGAGATCCTCAACCGCGACAGGCAAGAGCAACTCAAGCTGCATCTGCTGTGCCTGTTGTGTCGGCTGCAGAGGATATAGATCTTGATGCTGTCTTTGGAGGTCAAGGTTATTTCGATATGGATCAAGTTGATACACATGAAGAGGTGCAGGTCTCTGCTGCACAAGGTTCGGGTGTGAGTGTTACTAAAGCAGCTACGTCGATGGCTGACTCAGATTTGGATGAGATCATGGATGAGGGGAGACGGTTGATGGTGTCTCGAGAGAGAACTTTTGGGAAGAGAAAGAGAACGGAGGATGATGATGAGTCAGAAGAGGAAGAAGATATACATAAGCTGATAAGACGTTCAAGACGGGAAAGGACAGGTGCTGGTATGGGAGCTGGAGAGACTTCAAGGATGGTACGTTTCGCTCCGGCTGCACTGTCTGGTATGTCTATCGTTCCTACTTCTGTACAGGTTACAAGTTCAAGCGCTGCGGATGTTCCCGTGGTGGCTACATCATCTACTGGCATTCCATCTACCACTACTATCCAGACGTCGACTCCGGAGATTGTGTCTCTACCACCTCCAACGCTTACTCAGTCGGTGGTTGCTGCACGATTTGTAGAGTCAACGGTCGTCACTACTGCAGGGTTATCAGGTATGGTACCACCTGCGGTTACGCCTGCTTCTGATGTCTCGCCTACGCCTATGTCAGACTCAGAGAGAATAGATTCACTAGAGCGGATCGTGGCAGAGCAATCGAAGACTATTCAACGCCTAGTAGAAGCAAATCAACTACAGTCATCCCTCCTGGTTGAGCATGGGAAAATTATCGATGCCTTGAAGGAGTTCTTGGCATCTCAGGGGGAGATGAGCCGTAAGGGCGACGAGCTAAGGACGAAAAGAAGAAATGACCGAGACGATGATCCCAATGCATCGAAAGATGCAGGTGGTGAGCTGCCAAGAACTTCTCAAGCTCTTGGTACTTCCACAGCTCAGGGGGAGTCTGCCGACGCGGCTGGTGGTGATGATGTGGTGTTGGTTGATGATGACGTGATTGATGCGTTGAAGGAACTTGACGATGATATGTTCAGTGATGATGTGTTGTTTGATGAAGATGTGCTGCCGAGTGATGTGATTGAGAAGATCGGTGAGCAGATTGAGATTGAGAATGAGATTGAGGAAGGAGAGATAGTAGAGGAAAATGTCGAACATGACATTCCAGAGGTTGAGAAGGCGGATGTAGGTGATCAGACGGCAGTTGAAGATACTGAATGGGAAGAGCAGCCGAGATGGAAGGAAGGATATGCTCAATGGTTCGTCAAAACGAAGAAACCGGCAGTCCCTACCATGTTCAAAAAGAGTTACAATATTAAGGGTTATGCTGAAGCAAAGAAAGGGATTATATGCTGGATTTATGATGAGCAGTTGCGGCTCTTCGTGATTAAACGATATGATGGAATTCAGTATCTTAGAAGAATGTTGAGATCGTTAAACACACTGCCTGAGTGTGAGGTTAAAGACTTAGACAGATTGGGGTTGATCAATCGAAGTGATGATAATATGGCTAGAGTTATAGGGAAAATCGTATGGAAAGAGAGCATAAAGGAAAAGAAGTTTGAGCTGTTGAAACCACAGAAAGGGAAACTTGTTGAAGACAAGGATAGAGGTTTGAGAGCTGATGGAAAGCCTTGGATGGTTATGAAGTATAAACCAATCCGGTGCCTTAAAGAAGTACCGATGAAGCTTATGCCCAAGGATGTGCTCAAAGACCTAAAGTGGTGGTTCGTTGATTGTGAGACAGCGGAGGCAGTGATGGAAGATGAGGATGAACAAGAGATTCTTAGAGTTTACGATCCGATGCATCTTGTAAACTTATCGCAAGCTGATCTGAAGGTGCTTAACGAGAAGAAAATCTTTTATATTCCAGCTTGGAAGGACGAAGCAAGAAAGTATCAACGAGTTGTGTCGGTGTGTGTTAGAGAAGGAGTGCACGCGTGAAGATACAGGATTACGAGACAAGAGCTGAAAGATCAAGATATGAAGCTACTGCCAAGGGGGAGTCTGTTGGTGCATAAATGTCAGTAGTTCATATGTCTAGTGTCTGTAATCGAGTCTGTAATATTGTTTATGTATTTGTTTGTTTAAAGTGAAGTTGTTGACAAGTTCGCCTAGGCGAACTTGTTAACCAAGCGAAGTTGTTGACAAGTTCGCTTAGGCGAACTTGTTAACCAAGCGAAGTTATGGACAACTTCGCCTGAGGCGAAGTTGTCGTGTATTTATATAGGTTACAGATTATCGTTTTGGAGGGAGTTGAAGTACGTGTAATTCAGTGAGTCAAGTGACGTGAGGTCGAGAGTTTGTAACTGTGATTATATCACGTGTTGAGTTATTAATATAACGTGAGTTTGTTCGTATCGTATTCGTGTGTTTGTGTGTTTGTGTTCTACGTCCGTAACGATCTACATAGGGATTCCGAATCTGTGTATATCGGGATATCTCGTGTGATCCGTCTAGGGAACCTACAGACTTGGATGTAACTATTTTTATTATATCATAAAACAAATTAACCTAACCCTAAAACCCTTTCTAGCGGCCGATCGGAAGAGAGACCCCCCTGCTCGAAATTCTTCTGTCCAGCCAGCTTTGATTCGTAAAAACATCAATTCCAGGTCGGTTTTATGATTCCCCATGTCTCTTACACGTTAATTGACCTTTGAATTACGCGTATTGATCGAAAAACGACTTGTTGTAGGCTAACCGGGTGGCTGTCCAATTGAGCTTTTCCGGGACTGATTTGAGTGAAGTTTTTGCATCAAAATCCTCCTAGGTATGTGTAGTACATCATACGTGAAAATCATATACATTGAAGGTGTTTAGGTCGGTCGATTGATTTTGATACGAAAACTAGGGTTTACCGGGAGTAGAATTGGCAATTGTTGAGTTTGATGCGTTAAAAGATTGAATGACCAACCGAATCAGTTTCCGTGGCCCTAGTGGAGTTTAAGGGCTGTGGGAAAATTATTTTTTTTTGATACTCGGGGCTGATTTGGTTGTTGATTGGTCAATCGAGTCGGCGGTGCACGAATTGTCGTTTGAACGTTAAATTGAGAGTTGTAAAAAGGAACCGTCAACCCTATCAACTCGTGTGACATAATTATGATGTATGAAAAGGTTAAGATGGGAATTTGGTCCATTTGGGGCTGATTTGTTTGGCAATTGGTTTTAAGATTTATTACGCGCGTATTCGACTCGATTTGATTACCGGCGGGTGAGTTGTGCAGCATGGTTAGCCCCGACCATGATCGAAGGGTGGGATTGGTTAATTGAAGGTTTTTAGGGGCTGAGGTAAAGTAATTGGGTATGGGTTGGGCCTCGGGCCAAGTTGTTGGGCCTCGGGCCAAGGTGTTTGGCTTGAACGGCCCATTAGGCAAGTGTGTTCTTACGATCTAGTTTAGTAACACGTTGTGTACAATTTACAGGCCCTTACTTGTGAGTGTGCACTTAGAGATTTCCTAGCTCGTTGCTGGTGTTTGGTTGACCTCAGGTGAGTTCTTGATGCCCCGTTCAACTCTTTTTTAAGTTTTGGGCTAGCATGCACACCTAAGCCATTTTGGTTGATGAAATGTTTTAAACTATTTTGCATAGGCTTGCTAGTATTGGTAGGCCTTGGAATGTTATGGAATGTGTGTATGTATATATATATGTTATTGTATGGCCAATATTTGGCGAATGTTGTAGTCGTTATCGACTACGGAATGTTACGTATGCCTACTTCGTGTTTGCATGCGTTGAATGGAATGTTACGTGTTGGGGTTGTACGTTTTCTCGGCCCTAAATGTTATTATTAAATGTTATATATATATATAGGAATGCACGTATAGAGATGTTCATACGTAAGGATGATTATTTATTAATGTGATGACCTAACTGATGTATTTCCGTTTACAGTTTTAAAACCGTTGGAATGATTATTAAGACTTTTGTTACTTATTTAAAACTTAAACTCACTCAGCTTAAGCTGACTTTGTGTGCATGTTAGTGTGAGTTTCAGGTTAGGAAGAGGATGCCTTATCGCTTGGACGTGCACGAAGCTACTTGGACGGTGAAGGGCATACGGGATTTGAAGACTTCATTATTAAACATTTCCTTTTAAAAATTTTTATTAAAGATAATTAAGTTGGTTTTGAGCAAAATCTCGGGTTTTGGGAACTTATTTTATTATTTACGTTTTCCGCTGAATTTTACTCTGAAATTAGTTGCTTAATGGAACGATTGATTTTTTTTTTGTTTGAATATTTTATTACCAACTGTGGGGTTCCCAGGGTTCGGAGCCATAAAAGGATAGTGTCCATGTTACACACGGGTGGAATATATTTAAAACGTCATATATGTATCGATTTGCGACTAGATTCCTGGCTTGTAAATAACGTATTTACAACTGGTATCAGAGCCGGAGGTCGCTCGTGATACGTAACAGTTAGTGTTCTTCGGGTTAATGTATAATTTGATTAGATTTGGATTGAATCATTGATGGAATGATGAAATTGATGATGAATTCGAGTTCAGAATGTACATCCTTAGCTTCATTAAGTACTTTGATGGTGAATTATGATATTCTAATGAATCTGCCATTGTTGACCATTATTGAAGCTTTGAATTGCAGATCAAAATTGACTAGGAGTTAATGTGTTATAGATGAAATTGATGTTTTAATCATGATCGTAATGTAATTCCGAGTCTTCATGATGAATTTGATGATTTGATATGAAGATCTGATTAAGATATGAATTCTCTGATGAAGATTTGCGTTTTCTGGAGACTGTAACTGTTTTTCGGGTGAAAATCGATTTTCCAGCTACAGTAAGCGCTCAAACGGCTTATTCGTTAAATTTAAACTCATTCCTTAGCGGATTTTAACGAATAAGCTCATTCTTTTAAGGGTTTAACGAATGTGAGAGTCATTCATTATGTGCTTATTCGTTACGGAGATGGACTCATTCGTTATCAATACTCATTCGTTATTTTTTTCCTGACATCCGTCAGTTCCATAACGAATGTGAGTAATGAATGTTTTCGTATTCGTTCAAAATTTAACGAATGTGGAAGGTGTGGTTATTTATAATGAATGTGAGTCATTCGTTCAAGGGTAACGAATGAGGAGTGCCATTCGTTGTACACTGTTCAAACGAATGTGAACAGGATAATGTATGAGAGTAAAAAAAAGAGTATTTTCGGAAAATTTTCTTAAACGAAAATTCTCGGGGATATTTCAAATGTGTCGGACACTCTTCTGACAAATTTTGATGATATATTTTTCGGCCGAATTTTCACGCATATCGATGGGCCGAGGGGGAGTGCTCGATTAAGTTAACGAGATTTTTATTGATGATCTTTGAAGAATTATTCAAAACCTTGCCGAATTTGTCAAGAAACGGGGGAGATAAAAATTTCACAAAGATTTTATTCGATTGGTATTTTTGTACGTTTGCAAGGATTTCTTGAAAAATTACTGCAATTAGGGTGGTAATACGTAACTGCAAAGCTATGTTTGACCGAGTTCAAGACTGCTATTGTTCTTCGATTGTTGATTGATTTGTTCGAGATTGAAACCTGACTATGTGGGATACGAGTGTCTGTCCGTTTACTTCTTTTTGAGGGACTTTGATCTTGACTATGTTGGCTACGAGTATTCGGCGGATTGCTTCTGTTAAAGGGGACAATTCTTGAATGGGTTGATTTGATTGAGGAATATACAGGGTCTTGTTATTGGATTGAAGAATATGATCGTTCGGGATTAACGAAGGTTGAAACTCTATATCATATGCCCAAAACAGTAGTGCATCCAAGCGTATGGTTGCTGAAGAGCTTCAAAGAGTGATGATTTTGGATAGACGTTGTCGAGAGAGTGAAGACCGATGTGAAAGATGTGGAATGATCGAGTTGTTCATAAAGATGTGTGACGAGGTTAAACGTAAAGATATTTTTAAGTTACCGGTGCGACAGATAGCCGATGACTTGCTGCTAATTGATTCGTTTGAACGAACCATATCATATGCCAGTTGGATGATCGGGATGATCACCTGGAGATGCTTATTTGAGGGGGAGATCTGATACGAGTAGCTACAAGTTGTTGGTTTTCTTACAAAGAATTATATTTTGTTTGTTTGCACAAGCCCGAGAATCATCAGCCAAGGGGGAGGTTGGTATTACGGCTAATGATATGCAGTTAAAGTACTCACGGTTAAAGTATTGAACTTTAACTTATTCATCATTAACGCATTCGACGTTAACGTAATCATCTTTAAAGTATTCGAAGCTAAAGTATTGAAGACTAAAGTATTGGATGCTAAAGTATTGGAAAGCATTCGACAGCTACGGAAAATGGGGAGTCTGTAAGTGCACGGATTTGGTGTCCGTAGCTTGTAACATCCTAAAATTTATAATGTTAAATAAAGAAAGTTACGTAGTGATTTCGCGTTGTTAGTTAATGTCGAGTAAAGAACGGATCATGGACTTAGATTAATTAAGATGGGTTAAATGAGAATGGGCCTTAGGTCCATGGGCTTTAAGGGATATAAATATCTCCTAAACCAACCTAAAACCCTAAACCCTCATTTCATTTCCATCTTATTCTCTAGCACACACCCAAAACACAAGACCCGAACCAAGATCCAAAGGCGAAAACCCGAGCTTGTTGGTGCTGGAACGTCGTGACGGACCAAAACAACATCAAGGCTTAACCGGGTTCGTAGTTCGACTCGTTCAAGGTACGTTTATAGTTAGAAATCGTTCGTATAGGTTCGGTTTGATTTGGGAAATCATAGATCTGTGTTAGTTTGTTATAAACGAACCTAAAACAACAAATATTACTGGAATTGATTAGCATTTGATAGGTTAATTGTTAACCTAAAAGAACCCTTAACCTATATGCCTAAATCGCACCCCTTAAACATCGATGTTAGGCCGATTTGATGATTGGGGTTTGTAGGCGCTGGTCAGACGATTACGTGGATACCTAAATCGAGTTATTTGGTTAAGAAACGAAGGATTTAAGGACGAACAGTAGCTGCAGCCGACAACTTCTCCTGCAAGCTAAGTTCGCCTGATGAACTTCGCCTGCAAGCTAAGTTCGCCTGATGACAACTTCGCCTAAAAGCTAAGTTCGCCTGATGACAACTTCGCCTAAAAGCTAAGTTCGCCTGATGACAACTTCGCCTAAAAGCTAAGTTCGCCTAAGGTTTAACTTCGCCTAAAGCTAAGTTCGCCTAAGGTTTAACTTCGCCTAAAGCTAAGTTCGCCTAAGGTTTAACTTCGCCTAAAGTCGAGTTCGATTAGAAAATAAATTATAAACGATAAGTAAAAGTAAGCTAATACTAGGCCGCCAGATTAAATCAGAGGAGTATTGATACGTGTAACTTATACAGTCAGCCGAGCTCAGTTAAAGAAGGGATTTACAACTATCGGAGGAAGAAGCATAGTTCAGGTGAGTTTCTAGCCCCATTCCTTGTTATGTTTTCGGGGCTGTGTGCATACTCGATGTGTTGTTAATACATTTATCCTAAGTGATAAGTGTATGCCATATGTGATATATGTGATGGATATGAATGATTGCTTGTCGGTACGCGAACGATCTTCGGATATTGCGCGTACTGTCAGGTCAAAAATAAAGGTAGGAATATTATATATCGAAGATGTATGAACATTACAAATTAATACTTGTCGGGGCGTGAACGATCTTCGGATATTGCACGTATCGACAAGGGGTTTGGTTGTTAAATGAATGATGTAAAGAACGCCTAGAGTGTTCTTATGCTATAATGTAATTATTGTATATGTGAAGTATGTGTGTACAGGTACACTAATGGTATGTGAGTCCTACGTTCGACATAGTAAGTTAGGATGGCGAATCCCTCTAACTTCTGTTGGACATGGACTTGGCAGGTGATGGCGTAGTTAAGGACTGCGGGCCTTATACGTAACGTAGATGATAGATGTAAACGTAGATAGGGACGGTGGGCCTTATACGTGTTACAGATAATAGACGACAACGTAGTTAAGGACTGCGGACCTTATACGTGTTATAGATAGGCATCAGCATAGGAAAGGACTGTGGACCTTATACGTGCTGTATTTGTAGCATAGGGGAGGATTGCGGACCTCGTACGTGCTATGAATTAGGTTGCAACATAGGGAAGGACTGTGGACCTTGTACGTGTTGTGGATGTAGGATGGTATAGGGAAGGACTGCGGACCTTGCACGTGCCATGAATGGTGAACATAGGTAAGGACTGCAGACCTTTTACGTGTTCACGACCTTGAGTACAGGTATAGACGGCGGACTATGAACGTACTCTCGGTGGACTGAGGTTAGGGATTGTAGATATGTATGTATGGTAGTAAGTATGTATGTAGAACAGAAGGGTAACTAGTTAAGTATGGATATGTATCTTCGGATATGTATGTATGTGTATGTATTGTATGGCGTCCGATTAACTAGAACTCACTCAGCGTAGCTGACTTTTAGTATGCACGCAGGTGATCAGACCAAAGAACTAGCATGAGGATGGCACATGGCATGGATTGAACGGCTGACATCTTAAGATGGAAGAAAAGATGTTTTAAATATAATGATTTGTTTTATAATATCAAAGAAGAGATTGAATGTTTTGTAACGAATGCTTCAAGTAAACGTTTCCGCGAAAGTTTTAATGAACTCTGATTTGTAAGAACTGTGTTTTTGAGTAAATCCGACGCGAAAGTAGGGCTACCGGGTTCGGGGCCTTACATAGCTGTTCGAAAAGACTAGGGGTAGTTTAGTCTTTATGTTACTATATAAAGGCTCATTCGCTAAGCATGTTTAGCTAATAAGGCCTCAATCGTTAAGAGTAGGCTATTCGTCAATGTAAGAGCCCATTCGTTACTACAGTGTAACAAATGGTAACTCATTCGTTAAGGTATACCCATTCGCTAACAATGTTTAGCGAATGGGCTATGGAAAGACTTATTCGTTAGTACAGTTAACGGATGAGAGACCTCATACGTTAATACAATATAACGAATGAGTCCATGCCTAAAAATAGGCCTTCCGTAGTAGACTTGCATAGAGATTTGTGCCATATTTATCCCCTGTAACATTATGCTGCCGGATTTTCTCTGTAACTTATCTTCATCATAATGGCATCAATGTTTAACGTATTGAACACGAGTTAACGTATCGATTTGTGTCTAGATTCCTGGCTTGTAATAACGTATTTACATACATAAATTATAAGATATTAAATTGTTATTTTAATTCAAATACAAAAACATACAAAGACTGACAAAGATAAATAAAAAGTTAAAACATTTTTGTAACTTATAACATGAGAAAAAAAACACATATTAATTAAAATTTAATCATCTAATTAAATAAACATCCAAAATGTCATGTCTCATACCAATAACTGAAATACAACAAAAATAAACATTATGTAAATTCAACTCAGATACAGTAGAATAAAAATAAACAATTAGTGATAAGAAAATTAATTAACAAAAGAAAAACTCTGTATAAACATAATTGAAGAAAACATACTTTGATGGTGTTTGCGTTATCCAAAACAATTTGGAACCAGTAAAAGCACAAACCTATTAATACAACACCTCAAGTTAGTTACAAATTCAAACAATACCACAAGTTATATCATAAATTACTGCAAAATTAATAATAATGAAACCCATATTTGAATTAGTTACAATTTAAATATTTTTGTTAATGAGATTGCATATAGAAGTTGTTTTAAAAGATTTTGATTTAAGTACTTTCTATAAATAATTTTAAATAAATAGTAATTAAAGTTTTCATTCTATTTTGAGAAAATATTCATGTTATGGTGAAACCGTTTAAAACTTAATGAGTTAGTCAAACCTATTAAACAGACATTTATTTCAAAAATTTATGGGTTTTAAAAGAACATTTAAACAATTTATAAGATATAAACATTTGTTTTTAAATTTATAAAGTTAACTGATTAGATGTTTAAACTTTTAAACTTAACATATTTAGATAAAGTCAGCTATTATAAAATTAAAGATTTAAAACTTTTAAAATGAATTGTAATTTATTTTTTCGTGTGTATTGATTGATACACATAAATCAATTTATTTTTTCGTGTGTATTGATTGATACACATAAAATGAATTGTAATTTATTAAATCAATTTATTATTGTTTCATTAATATTATACCAAATTTGGGAAATTGAGAAATCAATTTATGATTCTCAGTAATTAAAACTTTCAAATTTTAATTAAAAGTTAACATAATAAATAACGAAAATAAAGAAACCCAATTTGAAATTAGGAATCAATTAATAAAATTTAAATACTAAGTAAATGAATGTGTTAAATACAAGTAAACTAATATTTTAATTATTATAATCATTTATGTTTCTATCCATATATAATAAGATTTTCAAAATCTGAATTGATAGGCCAATAAAATAAATTGTGTTTGAAAGAAATAAAAAAACTAAATTCAAAATTTGATAGAAAGACATATAATTATATAAAAACCGTAATAAAAAAATTTATAATTTATTATAAAGGAATTTTTATTTTAAATTTTGTTTTAGAGACATTCAATGACTTTGTAGATAGATATATTAAGATCAAATTGGTTAGTTAGTCAACTTCCAAAAATTATGGAAAAGTTTTTGATTTTTGAAATATTACAATGAGGGTTTATTTTAGACATTAGTTTTGACATTTAAATAGGATTACAAAATGGTCAATGGTCAATGGTCAAATATTAGACTATGGAAAGCTTTAAAAGTTTGTTGATAATTAGTCAAATCTCGCATTTAATCGGGTTTACATATATTATCAACTAGCTTGAGACCCGTGTACTACACTGGTAGTTGATGAAAAAATAATATTTAATTATTAAGCAAAATACAAAAAAAATAAAATTATCATGCATGTTAAGAGACAATCGTTGTACAATAGTATTTAAGACAATCTAGATAGTAATTTATTCAGTTATTTGCATCTTTCACATTAGTATTAAATTAACAAATAAATAACAGTGAAGAATTTTAAAGATTTAGTTGGTTTTAAATTGTGAGGATTAATATGGGAGTGACAAGTAGCAAAATATTATAGATTTTTATTAGAGAGTATAGATATTAATCGTATTATATTTTCAGTAACATTAAAATTAAAAGAATTATAGTGAGAATGTTAATTTGAATTTTGAATAAAAGATTGAAATTAATAATCGGTATTTTTTAGCCATAACATATGGTTATTTATATTCTACCAAAAATTCAGAAACAGTTGTTATAAATTTTCGGTAACATTGACAAATGTTAATAGTCAAAATAAAGTTTCAAATAAAGTTTGTTGATAAATGGTCAAATTCCATGTTTAATCATGTTTAAATATATTATCAATATTAAACAACAAACCATTGTAAATTAAGTAACACTCCAAAGAAAATTATAATGACTATCTTAATTTGAAATTTAAATTAAAATTTCAAATCATTAATTTGTAACTTAAAAGTTAATTTTATAATAAACCTGGAAAATAAATTATGTAAAACGAAAATTTAAAAGAAGCATTCAGACACATGTTAACAACTGATAAAATTTTCAATAAAATTCATATATGTTAATAGTTAAAGCAAAGTTTTAACATATTAAAAAACATTAATTTACATGAATTGTGTAAGTTACATAAATAAATAAATAATTGTAAGTTAATAACTAAGACACATTTGTCATGACCAAAACAAACTCATTCATATAACAAAGCCATTTTTCAGCAAATACTCCTTCCAGACAATTAACGAATCTACTAAGTTAGAACACCATAAGCTGAAATGAATAAAAATTCAGTTAATGCTATTTAATATTTTTATAATATATGTGCTAAATTAAGAAATGAAAACACATATTTTTCAACAAATACCCCTTCCAGACAATTAGCTAATCTACTAAGTTGGAACACCATAAGCTGAAATGATTAAAATTCAATTAATGTTATATAATATTTTTATAACATGTGTGCTAAATTAAGAAATTAAAACACATATTTTGTTTTAACTGGAATATTGAAGAGATAATTATGATAACCACCTACATTAATCATATTTAAGAGAATAATTGTAATCACCACCCAAATTAACAATTCATTGTTAGCAGTTACAGAAACTTTAACATGTCAATTTAACATTGGATTTTGATGTAAAACCTAAATAGATTATACGAACATCAAATTAAGCAATGGTGTAAAAAATTATTAAAAGCTCAAACAGAAGGAAAAGATATAATACTTTAACCCTTAATCGAACATTGAACAATTGAACAATAATCAATTATTACCAATTGATATAACCGGAATATTGAAGAGATAATTTCGATAACCACCTACATCAATCATATTTAATAGAATAATTGTAATCACCACCTAAATTAACAATTCATTGCTAGCAGTTACAGAAACTTTAACATGTCAATTTAACATTGGATTTTGATGTAAAACCTAAATAGATTATACGAACATCAAATTAAGAAATGGTGTAAGAAAATTATTAAAAAATCAAACAGGAGGAAAATATATAATACTTTAACCCTTAATCGAACATTGAACAATTGAACAATAATCAATAATGCATGAGAATCGAACATTAGCGTATAAGAAATATTATACCGGTAATAGGGAGATAATTGTAGGGAGAATTTCCTAAACCGCAAGAGAGAGAGAGAGAGGAAAATAAAAATGTTTATTGGGGTTTTAAATGTTAAGGTTTACGTAATCGGTTTTTAATGTTAAGATTTAAATATTTATTGGTTGTTTAAAATTAAAATCGATTACCAAAACATGTGAAAGAAAAGTTGTTATGGTCAATTATTAGATTAAAATTAAATGACTAATATGTGAAAATTAGATTTATAGAAAGTTGATGACATGGAAAACAATATGGACAAGCTATGTGAATGACATGTGTATAAATTTGTGTTGCTTTAATAGATTAGTAAGATAACCGAATGACGAAGTAATTCTTCATCGTTAAGTTTGTTGATCGTCTTAATTGGAGGTGGTAATCTTGACCCAAAACATTTCAAATGGGTTAGTTTGGTTACTTTGAAAATTATATGGGTTGATTTGGGTCACATGTTTTAACTAAAATGGTCAAAATGGGTCACTTGAAATTCACCTTGTTATTTTCGGGTCAAAATGAGTCGAAAAGTTTAAAGAAATTGATTGATGTGGGTTAGTTTCTTAAGAAAATGTGGTAGGTTCGGGTTCGAAATGGGTTTTGGAGTGGCACAGATTTCCACACGAGACAGGTTTCAACACAAAACGAGTTTTGGATTAGAATAGGTTTGGTTTAGGTTTTGCTTTGAATCGGGTTTCGAGCTGACATGAGATTCACACGGGACGAGCTAGGTTCTGTTTTTTGTTTCATTTTCGTCGAATGTTTCGGTTTTGGTTCATTTCTTGGGTTTTTTTAACGAGCTCAACGGATGAGACATTTTGGTTTTTACTTTTTTTTGTTTTTGATTTATATTTTTTTTATGATTTTTTATTTTTATTTTTTAGGGGTTTCTTATAAGTGTTTCCTCTGATGTCCTCGTTAAAAAAATCGAACCAAACCCGTTTGACTTGTTCCGAGCTGGATTCGGACCTGTTCCGACCCGAACCCCTTCTGACCTGACCTGTTTTCAACCCTGACCTATTCTGACCAAAACCTAAACAACCTTTTTTTAATTGACCTCCGTTACAACCCAACCCAACACAGCCCATTTGCTACACGAATCGAGCCCAAATACAGTCACCTACACGAATCTAACCATAAATAGTTTTAACTACCCTCACCTACAAGGAGTCGAGGGATATCTATGAATCTCCATCCCTATTTATAAATCAACACATAATTAAAGTTTTTCAAACTGCCTATATCTGAACCTCCATTTACTTTTGTCATTCAGCACCGTCTCCTACCTCACCCAACACACTTTTTGATTTTCCATCTCTGTGTATGAGTTGGTTTCGAGTGTGAAGGGTAGGCCTGTAAACGAACTGAATCGAACAAACACAAATAAGGGCATGTTTGTATTCATTCATTTAACTTTAAACGAACATGAACACAAACACGAACACTAACAAATATTTGTGCTCATTCTCATTTATTTAAAAAAAAATTGTCACAACCCGCCAAAATGAAAGCGCGAGTGTGTGACGTCATGTATACCGTAAGCATATGATTATCGCTAACATAGTAGTATTAGGATCCCAATAGTTTTAAAAAGCATTTACAAACCATAACATGCTTTTAAATAAATTATTTTAAGACAAAATTGGGATTTCTTGTATATGACCCTAAATATCAATAGGGTTATACAAGCGAAACCCATCCAAAAGTTATCCTAATTATGTCTTGAGGTCTCGTCTTCATGATTCCTTACGTGCTTGTTAATTCCCTGAAAAACATACGTTTTAAAAAGTCAACACAATGGTTGGTGAGTTCACAGATTTTGAGACTCGATATGAAATCACGTTCATTTATAAAACGATGAATCAGTTCACAAATAAGTATATGATAATCTGTTGAAACAAATACGATGATCCTTCGTAGACTAGCTAAATCTACGAATTAATATGACAAACACTGAGCCTATAACCAAACCACGACTTATATCCTTTTGCCTTGTTCAAATCTCACAGATGGAATATACGCACCTTGTTTCGATGCAATATCGGAGGTTAGCGTGACTAGCCTAACAGTAGGGGGAAATGTCAACGTCAATAGTACTATTCGTATATTCCTGTGACTAACTCCGTTAGCTAATGGTTATAGTAAGCAAGAAAGGGACTTATAGCACTACATAGTTCAACTCATGTTCGCATAAGGATTGGTGTTTTGTTTCTAATTATCGTATATAAAAGCAGTTGTGTATGTCCCTCCTGATTAATAAAACAGTAAAACAGAAAAAGGGGGTAGTGAAACTCACCTCGTGAGCTCAGTGGCGTTTGCTAGCAGTTCAGTTTAGATCCGAGGTCAGCTGCCTTCACACGCCCTAAACGCGTAAGGTCAGTTATTTACCGTTATCGACTCGCAAGTCGGTTTATGTTAGTCGCTTTCACCCAACTAGCCGTTTCGTTTATTATGTTTGTGTCGGTCGCTTTCACCAACCGAAGGTTTTGTTTATTATATTGTGTCGATTGCGTTCCCCAACCGGACGTTTCGTCATTAGGTTTGTGTCGATTGTTTTATCTTACCGAACACTCATTTATAATGTTTTTCCGGTTGCTTTTCCCCAACCGAGCGTTTAATTTAATTCTTGGATGGACCGTTGTTGATAAGTTTTTTTGTATTCTTTTTGAATATAAATATTTATATGCGTATATAAACTTGAGGATATAAGTTTTATTAGTGTCGGTGTCATTTAGATATAACCGATTCGTTTGGCCGAGTAATAAATATATATTAAAACTATATGTTTATTTTAAAGTAATTTTTCTTCAAGTTATGATTGTAAAACATCCTATATTTTTATGTATGTTCATAAACTAGAACCAACTTTATATACCATTCCGATCGTATATCATGTAAAAATTATTATTTTTACGTATAACATGTATACATTTCTTCGAAAATATATGTTTTATGTAAAAGTTACCGTTTTGATACAAAGTGTCGTTATTGCGAGTAATATTTATTATTTGTCGTTTCGAAATATAAAACTTATAGTTTTATATAAAAAGCATATTTAAGCGTTATGAGAATATATAAACGTCTTTTTAATGCAATACTTTATAAAGCATAGATTATATTTATTTAAAATGCTTTGACTTTAAAAATATACTCATTTTTGTGATAAAAACCCTTGTGTATAGTTTTAATCGAATGTTTCAAATTTCAGACTTTTAAAACTATATTTTATATCGCGATTTATATATTTTCTTTACATATCTACTTCCCACAAAAATTAACCATATTTATATATTCATTTTTTTATTTAAGAAAATCCATCTTTTCCACCATAACTTGTGCATAACAAGACTATGGTTTTCAGATACCAACTCGCCATAATTTTTCATGAACACACAAAATTATGTACATTATGTCTTTAATCGCATGCTTAGTCATAAAAATTATAATTCTGATAACTCTTATGTCTAGGCATATTGGTGTTTTTAGACCAAAACCAACAATGAAACCAACTTTTAAACCATATTTAGCAATCATATTATTTCTTGTGCATGATATTTTTTATGTATATTTAAAGCCTTGTTTTTAGCATGTTAAATGTCTAGATTGTTATTTGGGTGAAACCTTAGCATAACTCGTTTATAAACTAGTTTAAGAAAGGTGTGTCTCACTTAGTTCTAGGATTAGAATTTAGAGAGATTACAGAGTCTTGAGCTTGTTTCTCCACGTAAAACTCGTTCGACTTTCCTGAAGAGGGCTCCCACACCATCTTAGTCTTGAAACATAATGAGATGTAGATTAGTTAGCGTGTTTGTATATGAACCGTAGAGTGAGAGATTGCAGAGAGAGAAAGAGTGGACGTAAATGAGCATGTATTACCTTAAGAGAGAAAAGAGTAGAGAGAGGTAAGGTGGTGGCTTGCAGTGGTTAATAGGGAGAGAGATCGTGGGGGGTTTCTAGAGAGACAAAAGGTGGTGGTCTATATATGACACTAGTTCCAGTAGTGCGATGAAGGTGGAGGTGACTACAGGTGGTGATGTAAATGGCCATTTTCGGTGATGGGTTGGTAATGGTGTATTGCGGGGGTGTTACAGTACGACGCGGACATGTTTCGGTGGAACGGAGATGAAGCGGGAGAGAGAGGAAGGTTGTTGGTGGTGTTTTGTGTGGTGAGAGGTGGTGGTCTACGATGGTTTGGGATGTCGAGCGAGAGAGACGGTAGCAGCGTAGGTGTGTGTTGTAGAGAGAGAGAGAGAGAGAGAGAGGGTGTAGAGAGCAGAGGCCGTGAGGTGGTGGTTCACAGTGGTATGATTGAACAGTGAGAGAAAGAGAGGTGGCTCTTAGATGATGGTGGCCAGTGTTGGTGAATTGAGAGGAGGATGAGAGGTTGTAAGGTGGCGGCTAAGGGTGGGTGGTTTACGGTGAATGAGTATGTGAGTCTGAGTTTTGTTTTTTGAAGATACAAATGCTCACACACGTGTTTGTTATACAGTATGAATATATGGTTAGCTTATTACAAAAATCTAGATATGAATCTTGTGATGGGGTAAAATTTTGAACAAGCTCTTGGTACTTGCAAAAAAAAAATGATGAGATGATGTTGGTGGTATGAAGTCAGACGAGATAACGGAAAAGAAGGAAAGGGATGGTGGGTTGATGGGGTAGGTGGTGCTAGGAGATATTGGTTGACCAACTAGGTCTTGTTATGATGTATGTAGATATTTAACTTATTAGTACTATGTATCTAAATCAATTTAGAGTCAACTAGGATAGTTTATTTTTTCATTAGGACCAATTCTTATGATTTACTTACTTTTCTTGGAAATTAGTTGCCCATTAGTTGCTAGACATATTCGCTCGTTCATATACCGATAATGTATCGTCAAAGTAGAATCTCCAAGCAAATAATAAACTCTTGATAAACCGTTTGGTGTTTGTTGATAATATTTTATAAAAGTACTTACAAAATATAATTATATTGTATAGAATTCAAAACTCAATAGGTTCATTTAAATATATTTCAAACATTTAAATAGTTTATCACCATGTCCATATCTGACGGATAGATTTGAAAGTTTGCATAATTACAATAAATTACTTAGATACAATGTGGCTTGAATTTGAGGGCTAATGCTAGACCCAATCTGATTACACTTCACAAAATTTAAAATTAAGAGGGAATTAACATTAAGAAATCATGTTTAGTGATTGTACGAAAATCGACTTAGTTTACGGGGTGTCACAAAAATGAATGTGTTCATGTTTGTTTGTGTAATATCTAAACGAACAGTTCACGAACATAACTGAACAAAGATGAACGAACATATATGAACAAAATGTAAATAAACACAAACAAACACAAATAAACACACTTAAATGAACACAAACGAAAAAATATAAAACCATTAAGCAGACATTTCATCCAAATAATGCTTAATTATTTTCTATTAATAGGTAAACAGACATAAATGAACATATATAAATAAACAAATGTTCATGAACATAAATGAACAAACAAAACATTTAATTATTCATGTTCATTCGTTTATTAAATAAAAAACTTCCCGCTGAACAGTTCATAAGTTGATACCACAAATAGAAGCTAATAAAAAGACCCGCAATCCCATAGAAAGACATCACAATTCCTTGTGGAAAAAAAAACCCGGTTTGTTGAGACGAAAAGAAAGATATCAAATTTCTACCAAAATAGCTCGAGGTTCCGACCAATAAGAATCCCAATAAACCTAAAAAAAAAAAGTAATAACCCAGTATAAGTTACTTATTTTTCTAGCCCTTCGTAGGATGATTCTTGTTGGTGTTGGTGTTGCCGTATGTGTTTTTTAATTTAGCTACCTAACTGATCCTAATTACATGGTTTTGTTTACTTTGATTGAAAAATCATCATCAGAAAACTACTTCTTTTTGCAGTCTGAAAGCATTGTAGTTAGTTATGTCTTCAATTTGGTGGAACCACTCACCACCACTCCTGTCTGATTTGATCCATCCCAGATTTTTGATTGATTGATTAATCGGTTTAGATATAGATTATTATGAGTGTCGCCAATCGTCGAAATCTCAGAAAACTGGTAAATCAATTCACACCCACTTGGCAATACGTTTCAAAGCACGACTACACGAATGTATATATGAAATGGAAAACTGATTCATACTTTGATTCAATTGATTCCATCCACAAGCCGTTTATCGGGATTCTAAGGATGAGTTAGAAGAAAGGTTAAAGAAGTTGATACTTATGAGTGTTGAAAAGAGGCTGCTATTGAAGATGATGAAAGGGGTGTTGTGGTATTTAGGGTTGCCGGATGATTATTTAGACGGAAACGTTGGTGGGTGTTTTAAGGTAGTTGAAATGGGCGACGGGTTGAAGGGGTTATCGGTTGTTGAAACAGAAAACATGCTGTCTATGGTTCAAAAGAATGCGTTGAGAAGTGGACGAACAGAAGACATTTCGACTTCGTTATTTCCGTCTAAGGGTTGAAGGTTGAAAACAAAGATTTTGGATTGGCTAGACGGGTTTCAGAAAATTCCATATGTTTCACCGTACGAGGAATGTTTGGATTTGTGTCCGGGTAGTGATTTGGCTGAGAAACGGGTCGTGGGTTTGCTCCAAGAACTGCTTAGTTTATTTGTTGAGCATTTTGGTTGAGAGGAAGAGGGTTTTGTGTTTGAGGAAGTATTTGGGGTTGCCACAAAAGGGTCATAAGATGTTTGAGCGACATCCGTTTGTGTTTTATTTTTCTTTGAGGAATAATACATGCACCTCGATATTAAAAGAAGCGTATTGTGATAGAATGGCCAGGGGCGGATTTATATAGAAAGGGGGTGGTTCCTCGAAACCACCCGAGTTTCGAAATAATAGTGTACTTTTATATAGAAAGTATTATACGAACCACCTTATAAATTAGGAAGGAACCAGCTTAATCTCAACTATGACCGCTAGTTTGTCGGTAAAAACTTGGTTTTGTAAAGGCAAGGTCGTGGGTTTGATCCGGCCATGGTGTGCTATTTTTGAACTTTTTTAGTTAAGCCTTATATAAAAATCAATATTGCATCTCGTAACTCTAAAACCAGTGAAAAGAATATATTTATTAACTCAAAAACATTATTGTTCTTGTCTATCAAGAAATGTTTCGTTTTCTTCATTTCTGCATTCAAAAACATTACTTTGCTTCACCATTTCATCTTCATCAAGTATGATGTGTTCAAAAATTTGACCAGAATATATTTATTTCTTCACCATTACTTTGCCCTTTCATGGCATCACTGGTCCAAGACCACCACCATACCTTCTTCTACACCATTTCTTTTAACGGGTCGGTTTACTTGAGGTCGGTTTTCTTCGGTTCAGACCTGAGGACTGACCTGAACACGAGAAATACAAAAGATAGGAACCAATGAATAACCGAGTTGCATCATATCGGTCCGGTTTTGGGTTTTTTTTGGGTCCGGGTATCGGGTTTTTTCGGTTCAACCCGAAAAGATGAAATTAGACGGGCTTATCTACTTAGAGGTCTTTTATTATTTTATCGTATTTTTATTGTGTAATGAACTTTGCCATCGAACCAACCCGAACCTCAAACCGACCCGAAACTTTTTTATACTCGACTCTATGAAATTGAAGCATCTATACGTAGTGCACCACCCGAAAAAAATTCCTAGATCCGCCGCTGAGAATGGCTATCGAGGCGCATCCTCTTGCAGAAGTAAGGAAGAAGTACATTAATTTGGTGAAGGAATTTAAAGCTATATTGAAAAACCGAAGGCTGCAAAATCATGATTCTCGCTCGGATGAAGGGAACTTGAATGAATTGAAGGTTACATTGAAACTTTAATACTTTCTGTAATCAACTTTTTATAGCATTTCTTAGTTTTGCTGTTTGTAAAGGTTAAAAATACATAGGCATTTGGTATGTAAATGTGACCTTTTGTGTGGTTATGGTGATAACTTATAATAATCAAAATATTGTTTTGATGCCTGGTAAAAAGGGCTGGTCGGGTCCAAAGAGTATTCCCACACTCCTACCTACAGCCGTTTTGGACGGATTTCAGAGCTAAAGAATGAAGATTTTGAAGGTTTTCAAGTGCTGGAATCATTGATTGAAGAGCTCAAGGCACGGGAACAAAGATAGCACGGATTTTATCGTCCGATCTTTCTATTTTCGGTTTATTCTTATTATTATCTTCCAATGAATTTAGAAAGGTTTCGTTTATATATATATTTAAGATTTGTAGCGAAGAATAAATCAACAAGATGGTTTAAAAGGGAATTTGATTTCATTTTTAAAAGTTAATACTTATATAGAAATTAAAAATCACAATTTTTAACTTTAATTTTTATTTTTAGTAATTTTCATCTATGAAATCATAAGATTAGCTCTTTTTAAACTCTTAAACAGGTTAACAAGGCAACCTATTTTTTAGTGGGTTGTGTTTTGATCGAGTCATTGACCTGCTTTTTAAACGAATCGTGCTTGAGTTGACTTGTTTAAAAAAAAAGAGTCATGTCAACCAACTCAAAACTTATTCTTTTCGTGTCGTGTCAAAAATTGTTGTCCTTCGTGGCATGTGATGTCTATCCGCACTAAATTAGTATAGACTCATGTCCCACAAGACGAACAATAAGTGGATTTTAGAAATAGATTGTAAAAGGGTGTGTCATGTGTGTTTTTTTAGTTAAAAACAAAACTAAAAGTAAAAAGGTAAGTTCATTACTCAAAAGTAACACCACTACTTTTTGATCAATTTCAATGGTCCATATGCCTTTTGTGTTAACAGTTTCAACAAAGTTGAAGAATATTACTAGAATCCACAGATTTCAAGTAAGTGATTGAAGCGATAAGAACCATCAATGGAGGGGCAACATATCATTGCTTTTGAACTAACAAATGGAAAACTATTTGGATCATGCCAAAAGCAATCATGGGCACAAACTTGTGCATATATGTTTGACTACAAGACATTGCGAATGGATCACATAAAATGAAAATATTTAAATAGATTTGAGACTTTTTTTCGGAGGTGAACACATATCTGTTTGATTCAGTTATATGAACCTATAATGGATGTTTTAGTTTTTATATTTTTCAATAATGGATTAGTTTAGTTTCAAATTATTTAACAAGACTAAATTACTAATTATAACCTATATGTTTTACACAAATTATGGAGATGGATATTTTGAAGGGTTCAAATAGTGGTGGGCAAATAAACCGGTTAATCGAACCGACCCAAAAACTGAACCGAAACCGAACCGGTTTGAAACCGATTATGTAGAAACCGGTTTGGAACCGATTGAAACCGTGGGTTCAGAACCGGTTTGTAATTTTCTCCACCAAAACCGGTTAACCGAACCGAAACCGGCCAAAACCGGTCAAAACCCGAACCGAAACCGATCAAAACCCGAATCGAAATCGATCGTAACATTGTAAGAAACCGGTTTCAACCCGAACCGAAACCGATCATAAACCGGTTTTGACTTTTGTTGACCAAACCAAACTGGTTTTAACCCAAACCGGTTTTGAGTTTTAAACCGATTTGTGCACCTCTAAGTTTAAATAAGAATAAAGAGTTTCCTAAGAATGGTAAGAATGACATAAAATTTAGAATTGGAAAACCATGTGGGTGTGACACTATGTGGGCGTGCCACAATTAAGAACTATCTGGTATTTAGAAACTATTAATCTCAATCATTAGATACTCGATCCAAGAGTCTGCATCTATTTTTACTCTTCCTATGAAACTATGTATTTTTTTATTTTACCTAAAAGATATTTTGAAAAACCACTTTTAATCAATGACCTTTATTTGAAAATTTGTTTCGTCTTTAACCTGATAATCTCTAATTTTGACACGTTAATTAACTGCACATGGGTTGCATATGATATGGGCAAAATGTCCTTATACCCTTAAAAATCACCATCATATTCTTACCCCTTAATTCCTTCATTCATGTGATTTACCCTAAGGTTCAATGAGAGCAAAAAGTATAAAAGGTGGGATTGATGGCAACAATAATCTCATGTGAGATTATTGTCAACCTATGTTTCCTTCAGCCTTCGTTCTTTATAATTTCAATATCAGCCCACATGATTTATACACTTATGAGACTTATGCGTTAGTGAGTTCGAGATTACATAGTCACATTAAATCCAGTTGTGACCCAAGGTTTTTAGATGCCTCAAGCTAACAATCAAGTTGGAGGCTTTTTTTCAATATTTTTTAATATAAACTCCCCTCCTTTATCCGGGCTTGGGACCGGCAATAATAAACCAAAACGTTTATAGTTGGCGGAGTTAATTTTTTTTTAAAGTTAAAATCGTTTCGATGGAAAACAATGCTTACATAAAATTTATTTTTCTAGCTTTATTAGATACAAATTGTTTAATGAAATAATCATAATCAATTTCTGTCAAAAAGTTCTTCTCAATCGACAAAAGAGCTAAACCATTTAACCTTTCTTGTGACATTGTAGATTTTAAATAATTTTTTTTTATCAATTTTAATTTGGAAAAACTACGCTCTGCGGAAGAAACAGCTACGGGAATAGTTAACACAATTCTGTAGGCAATATAAGCATTCGAAAAAGAATCAAAGTTTTTAATATAATTTAATATATGTTAATAAGTGTGTCGGATTCTAAATCTATAACATCTCTTAGCATTTTTAGTTCTTGAAATAGATCTAAACCGTCAATATCTATCTTACCGTCATGTTTCAAAAAGATTTCAAGATTAATACACTTCTTTTTTAAAGTTTCTTTAGTGAACGATTTTAACTTTTCTATACTAAACAAAAAACCGTAAATAGTTTAAATTGATTAAATCTACTTGTGAGTGAAGATATAACATGATCTACTATGTATAAGAAATAATCGGTTCTAAAACATTCAATAGGAGTTCTTGATGTTTTCCCTTCATATTTGATCCATTATCATAACCTTGTCCTCTAATGTCATTCACATCAAGTCCTAAATTATTAATTTATTCAATAATAACATTAAAAAGGCCTTTACCGGTTGTATCATCTACTATTAAAAACTCTAAAAATATTCATTAACTTGAATTGGATTTGACAAAACATCTACACATCGTAAGACAACGAACATTTGTTCTTTGTGATTATATCGGGGGTGCAATCAAGTATAATTGAAAAATATTTAGCTTTCTTAACTTTTTAATAATTTTAGTTTTTATTTCATTTGCTAACAAACAAATAAGTTCATTTCGCATTTTGTGCTCAAGGTAATGATTACGAATTTCATTATCTTTTATGTGTTGATATGTTCTTGCATTACTGGATCAAATTCTGCAATCATCTCAATAATAGCTAAATAATTAAATCGAATCAATTTCATTTACTTTGTACACGGACTGATTTGGACTTGTTACTTTATAAATGCATGATATTAAGTCAATTAAAAGATCACGCACCATCATACGATCACTGTGAACCTAAGCCCCCTATCAATTTTGTCTCAGAAGCTGTGTAAGATCAAGTTCAAGTCTTTATTAGAAGCCAAAACCCTATATCATCATTCTCATACAATTCGTCATCGTTTCGGGTAATTAGATTGTGCATTATGTTCGTTTCAATCTCAATAACAAAAACCCTTTGTCAATTTGCATTGATAGAGGGCAATCTGATCAAATTTTGGCTTTGATTAATAAAGGTTTATATTAGGTTTTAGTATTATTTTGATCAGTGTATAAATTAAATATGTTTCAGGTTTAGAACAAGTAAGACACTTAACCCAGTGGCAAGTGCAAACTCGTAAACACTTGAACCGGCTTGGGGCGCAGGCTCAAGTCCCTAGACCCGGTTTTGTTGTTTGTTTTCATTTTTATTACTTTTCTCAAATGTTTGTAATTGTCACAGCCCAACCTAAGGCGGAAATGTCGGGGCATGAGCATGATTGTTCGCAGCTTGAAGATACTATCATAAATATAGCTGACAATATCTATTAAGTTAATTATTTCAAATACAATGCACAAATATTCAAAAACACAAATAAATAATTTAACACAGGTAATCCAATCAAGATTTAAATAATAATTGTCTTCATTAAAACCCTAAGGTCTTTCTAAATGTCCATACTTCAAACTTCAATTGAATGGCAACCTGTATATGCGTAGAAAATAGAGTTTGTCAGCAACACATGTTGAGTGAGATTATCACCAGTTTTTGCAATGATATAATATTAATATAATAAATAAAAGAAAATAAGCAAAACGTAATAAATTACGGTAATGAAATCAAACCATGAGCAAATAAGGTGTCAATTAACCATTGCCAAGCGAATCGGGCGCCGGTAAATCAACCATGAGAAAATAATAAGACCGTTGCCAAGCGAATCGGGCGTGGATCGATAATATGAGCACCCTATACAAGGGAATACGTTGGACCTTTCCGAATGCGAATGCGCATATAAACAAGTAAGCACATAACAAGTATATTTGATTAATCACACATAATTACACGTTTGCTATTTTTAAGATATATATATTATGAAATATGAATAAGTACGCATATGTCCCCAAAACGTTTAGGAAACTTAGTAAAATAGGGAAATGATAAAACTCACCTTAGATTAAAGGCAAGTGAATACGATTACAAATAAACGAGCTAAAGATTAAGCGAGTTGTCCACTAACGCGTCGAACAAAACAAATCAACTGAACCTGAAACTTTTAGATATGATAATAAGTTAAAACGAACTCGTTGCCGCTGGAATCAATCCAAACGGATGTTTAGATCTTCGATTATGTTAATTTAAATATTCAAGCGAGTAGGTACTGACCAGAATCCGAACAGCGAGTCGGAAGTCGGGTTTTGGTTAGTAGCCTTAAAATTTCGTTACAAGAATAAAAGTCTTCTAGACCGAACGTTGAATTCAACCAGAAGTATGAGAAAACGTAAAGTCAAACTTGTTGACTATTTTGCCCTTTAACGGGTATTAAGTGAATTGACCAGTCAACACCCTTCAACCACCGAAATTGATTGAAGGTTATTGACTAGGAATATGTATGAACGATTTTACAGTTTACAACTTACCCGAAAAGTGAAAGGATCAACCGAGAAGATGAGTCAAAGGTCGATGCATAAGCAAAGTCAAACTTCAATACTTGTATCTTCAAACAAATAAGCAAAAACCGAAGAGAATGATGAAGAACAGAGGACGTGACGGCTGGGATTGATATATTAGGGTAGAGAAAGTTTATGACAAATAATATGAGGTTAGTTTATATAATATATGCAAAAACGAACCAATTTGGTTAGTTTGCTTGTTTAAGTAACCGAATAAATATTTAATGAAGAAATCAATGAAAAGATCGGTAAAATTTGTTCTTGGACAACAAATAATGAACATGGACATGTATCTATGTAACACCCATCAAAATTTCATTCCCAAAGAATCAACTTTTTAAGGTTGAAAACCCGAAAGTGTAATATTCAACGTTTGTGGGTGCAAACAAACGCTATGATTATGACATATATTTTAGTTTATATTTAAAATATTGCTTCTTGCGCGTTGGTTAATAAAAACGACTGTTTTAATCATGAGATATATATTTTAACGAACGTCTAAAACTAATAAACACTGTTTAACAATCTAAGCTATATATATATATATGTATGTATATACATATATGCACATAAAGACTTTAATATAATAGATAATAATAATAGATTAATATCTAACATTATATACACATACAGGTGCAACGCACGTTTTGAACTTATAGTAAGAGATATGATCTTTTGAATAAGTGTGCATTTTAAATGACATTAAAACACAATATATAAGACATTGTGATGCTAATAATAATAATAAGAGTATACTAAAAGAACACGCCGTATACATGCGCTCTTTGAATGGAAGTACATAAATACCAACAACATATGAGATTCACATATTTTATTATCATACTTCATTCATGATTTACATAATTCATGGTTTTAACCCTCGTACAAAAAGTAGAGCAAAGAGATAGAAATAGTAGGTTAAAATGAAGGATACTAATGATATTAAAATAAGTTATGAAAAATTTTAAGAAGTTTCTAATTTAAATTAGCTAACGTTTAATTATATAAACCATTATATAACCGCTAATGGATACGTTGGATAAATCTACTAATATATCTTTTCAGAAAAGTAAAGTAAATTCTATTAGATAAGAAGAAACTGTTCAAAATCAATATATATGTTAGCAGCTATACAAATTGTATATTCATATGTTTATCCATATATTTACGATAATACTTAAAAAATTACATGTCTAGCTTAGCTTTCAATCCTCATAATTTGGATGATTTCAGTGATTGCACGTGGATAGTTTTATAATACAATCTTTAGTGTTGGACACCATTAAAGGAAATGGAGCCACGGAAATAGCAACTCATCATAATCTGTCCTCACATTTATATGTATATAAAGAAAAGAAACCATGGCCACCATGTCTAATACACATCATTTTATTTAATCTTATATTCAATTCCTATAAACCGATGCGGTGAGGGACGAGATCAAGACTTGGCAAGTTACTAAAAGATCATGGACTAAAAATGAACAGATTTGAAGTTTTGCATCTTCGTGATATGCGAAGAATCTAAGTTGCATCTTCGCGATACGCGAAGATACAGGACACGTCACGGGACATGCGTCAGCACGCGGTGACACGTGGCAGGCCTAGGTGACATGTGACAAGCCTACGCGGCGACTCAGCGAAACTAGTGCATCTTCGCGATACGCGAAGCAGCTTCGCGATACGCGAAGATGCAGAAAATTTTCTACAAATAGATCGGCCATGGGGTGTTTCACATCCATCCCACACACTCCAAAACACATACACAACCTCGATAAATTTTCCATAACCCCGATATATCGATATTCCGATGTTTTTGGCCTCGAAGTTCGTGCTAGAATTCTTCCAAGTTGCTCTCTCGACTTTCCTTCAAGTAGAAGTGCTGTCCAAGTAGAGCATAGACATTTCGTATAATAAGCCATACTAGGTAGGGGTTCTGCCCGGTTATTATATTATACATGGCTTAGATCCTAGTCCGGGATATAGCCCATACCTTGATTATATAATAAAGTGAGAAAATAGATTTTATGAGTCAAGATTATAAATAAAATATTATGTCTTTATTATAAAGATTTTTATAAATATTTCTTATGATAAAAGAAATGTGACATGTACGTTTCTTCATGAAACGTAGTTTATAAATGATTAACAAAAGTAAGGACCAGAGGTCCTTACATTTTATAAAAGAGATAAATGTCAAGGTAAATGTTATGCAATCGGACTAAAGATCTGAAGCTAGATCATTTATCTAGTACTTACAAAACATTATTCTCGTACTATAGGTCCAAGGTAACAAGACAAATTGGTGAGAAACACTAACCAAGAAGAAAGGTGAATACGTCCAACTTTTTATAAAACAAGTCTGTGAATGTTTGCATGGGATTATATCCCTAAAACTTTATAAACAAAAGTAATGTTGGCCCTCAGGCTATTGTATACGTTTGTCTGGATCCTTACATATGTGGGTAGACGGTGGGCACACCGCACCACACTTGCTAATGCCTCCGCCACGTTGGGCCGGACCTAAGTAATGTCCGAGAGGGGATTATCTCGTGTATATTGATAGTTGCTAAGACTTCGATGCTGCGGTATCGCTGAGAGGTTTCAAGTATAACTGGAGGTTTATAATAGTAAATTTAACTTGGTTGTTTCCTAAGCCACGATGGGTCGGGTCATAAGATACCTGAGGGGATAACTAAGTAACTTAAATGTTTTGTGTCAGCGTGTTCACCAGCATATAGCTGACATATTTTTCCCACCATTTCAGGAAAACAAGTATTATACAGGTAGAGGATTTGAGTTGCTCATGGAGATAGAAGCTCGCTATATGGAGATGGCTCAATTTTTTAATTATTAAAATAATATGAACAGGTTTATCAAAACTTTATCAAATACTTGGATATTCATTTTCCAAAAAAGTTTTTGAAATAAATTAATATTTTATTTGTAAGCACTCGGATTTTCAATATCTGAAAAGTTTTCAAAATAATAATAATAATAATAATTTATTTTCAATAAAGTCTTTCGCTAAATCAACCCGCAACTCTGATATATTTACAAAACAGGTACCAACTATTAGTCACACGCGACCACGCCTAGGCCCTAAGTCAGGGTGTGACAATCTAGGCTATGGGAGATTTCTTGGGGCTTAATTCACTCGATTTAGTCCTCAAATAAGCGATTTCGGGCAAACAACGAACTAGGAAACGAAATCAACTAAGGATTCTGTCCAGCATTACCATCGCGCCGTGCGGCCACATAAGGTGGCTGCCGTTGGGCAGAGCCCCGACATCTAGAGGGCAAGTTTTAGATTTTTGGCAACCTAGGCCCTTATACGTCATAAAATGTTTAAATATTGAATATTTTGAATTTAATTTAAGGATTTAACTACTTTAAGAACATGAGGGGTATAAAGTGTAAAATACAACTTTTAAATACTTATAAATACTTGATAATAATATTGATAAAGATCCGAATAAAGGTCTTGAATCGGGTTTTATGTAAACGAATAAGGGTTCGAAAAATCCGGAGATGTTACAATCTCCCCTATTTTAGGGAATTTCGTCCCGAAATTAAGGAAAACAAAAAAATAATGGTTTTGAAAATAATTAAAATTTTTAAGAAAAATATCATAACATAGAACTTCTAATAATCGAAGCAACGCTTCAAATGACCATCCGATAAGGGCACTTATATTTAGGATGTACCAGCGGGGTATCCACCATGTCCTTATCATTTCAACATTTGTACTATTACTTAAACTACTTTCGGTTTTGGATTATGACACACAATTGTATATATTATGATTTCAATGTGAGGACTTGGATAATTATGTTCGCAACCATAATTACTCTTATCGTCGGATGGTCCATAATCCGTTCCATCATGTGGGTTATAAAACATTGAAAACAATTTTTTTTAAAAGAAAACAAATTTTTTGATAATTTTAAAGATAAATTCATAAGATAATTAATAAATGTTCGAGTTGGATATATAAAACTGTGAAATTTCTAAAACATCTTTTGCTTTTAGAAGTGCAATTTTGAAAATTGAAAGGAAACAAATTTTGTGAAAAAGATGTTCTTATGAATCGTGGTGGTCGAGAATAAGGAAATGAGATAGATGTACATGATCCTAATAAATTAACTTTGATAAAGAAACTTTATTCATGAAATTAAACGCTCAAAATAGTTCAAATTGAAATCATTCAATATCGCAAATAACTAACGAGTCGATACAATGCATAAACGAAAAAGATAAGATAACTTAAGATAGAAATAATGAAGGCAACAAAAGTCTTCGGGTCTTCAAGAATCTCCAGTTACGGTTGACTTGATTCACTTGACTTGGAGTACTTGAGGTAGTTGGATCCATAATAACTTGAGCAGTCGATGCAGGTGGATTTGGAATAGTTTAGGTAGGTTGAGCTCGAAAGGATGACACTAGTGAGCTTTGAGTGGTGTAAGTTTGGTAGACTTGAGCTTGCGGGTACGGGTTTCGATAGATGTGAGATAAGTAAGAAGTATCTTGATTGACGGGAAGAGCTTAGAGAAGGTAAGACTGATGGGTTTGGACTTGATAAGCATTGGTAGTGTAGCAGGGTGCAGTCCTAGTTTGAGCTTGGCGAACGTGGATTAGTTGAGGGCACATATTGCAAAGATGAGTAGGATCTCCACAATGGTAGCAAGCACGGGTATTAGGAACGCCGTTTTGCGCATGTGAGGTAGTAGTGGTTCTCAGGGTAGGCGAACAGATCGTTGTGGAGCAGCTTGAGTACCGGGCGGTATACGGAAAGTGTTAGCAAGGTGACCATAGCGGTTGCATTGGGTGCAAAGTCGGCACGGGGATTGGGTCGGATGATGATAGTTACAAGTAGAACATAATGGGAAAGGTCCGGTATAGGGTTTCTTGTTAGGAGCATTTTGGTTGGAGGGTTGAGGATTGACTTGGTTAGCAGCATAGTTTTGGTGGTTGGATTTACGTTTGTGGTGTGAAGTATTGTCATTACGTGGAGTGGGTTTGGGTTCGGTCTTAGCATCGGTTGAGGATTTGGTTTTGGAGTTTTCCGAGGTAGGTTTAGAGTCCTGGCGAGGTAGGGTTTCATCTCTAACAGGGTCATCGGGAAGTGAGACAGCAAGAGCAATAGCTTCCTTGAATTCCTCCCAAGGCATACTCGTAGCAATCCCAAGCATAGCAGCAATTTCCTTAGTGATTCTAGCAGCCAAACGGCGATCATGAGCAGCCGATGGACGACGCTGATTACGACAATGATTTCCTAGGGAAGACATTCTACGAGAACCAAAAATGAAATTTTATGAGATGATGGGTAAGTTATGTGAATAAGTTGATGTGAGATAATATAGAAGTGTAATAAAATTTGTGCTAGTGATGACTCGAGGACGAGTCGTGATTTAAAATAATGTGAATAATTTTTGAAATATTTAATTTAATATATAATGTTTATAAAAATTTCAAAAGTAAACTCTTATTGGGTTGGGCTTTCCGTGGGCTTCCCATGGTAGCTTAAGATCCCAAATAAAATAACAAAATATATCAAATGAGTTGACCTCCTATGAGATTTCCATGGCAATTTGAATGGTCCAACTAAATAAAGCAACATAAATTTTGTAAATTGGGCCTCCCATGAACGTTTCATGGCAATTTATTGACCCAATTAAAATAACGAATAACAAAAAATTGAGTTGGTCAGCCCATGAGCATTTACATGGCATTTACCCAACTAATTAACGAATTATCAAATCAGTGGAGTTGGTCGGCCCATGAACGTTACATGGCGTTTTTAACCGACCCAACTAAATATCAAATCAACAAATCAAATATGAGCAGTTGTAGTATCTCGGGAACCACCCCGGACTATACGTTCCAACAGAAAATCAAATTAAAAACGGGTTGAGAAATGGATAGTTGGAGTGCCCATGGATTCACATAGATTTTTCACCCAACTAAGCATTTTAAAATAATTAAAAATACAATTTTGAAAATTTCCCGAATTTAGCCACGAACCACCGTGAATTCAGTTTTTATAAAAGGAATATAACCGTTTAGCCGGTTACGTTTAACCACTTAGGGGTCCGGTCGTATGACATCTTGTTCTGCTTTGGCCTAGAGGCTCGAGTACTATGGTCAGGTTATCCCCCAGGTAAGGAATAGCGTCTTACCTTTGGTTCTCGGAACTGCTTTGCCAAGGCCCGAGTCACAATTCTCTCACCCCTACGGTTACTTATCGAACATGTGATACTCCCATGCCCTAAGGAGAGGGAGTAAAAACAAAACACGGGAATTCTTAAGGAATTTCCCAAAATAAAAGGCAATCTAAAGAGGATTTAAAAATATTTTGAATGTGAGGCATAACCTCGGAAATCTTGTGTGTGTGCACAATAAATAAAATAAAATATAAATTAAAATAATTAACCTATATAAGCTGTAAACAATTTAATAAGCACATAAGGCAGTTCAGATAAGCACGTATAGGGTCATAACATATGACTAGGACAATTTCTGACGACCTATCTTAAAACCTTCGGCTCTGATACCACTCTGTCACACCACAACCTAAGGCGGAAATTCCGGGGCGCGAGCATGATTGTTCACAGCTTGAAGATACTATCGTAAATATAGCTGACAATATATATTAAGTTAATTATTTCAAATACAATGCACAAATATTCAAAAACATAAATAAATAATTTAATACAGGTAATCCAATCAAGATTTAAATAATAATTGTCTTCATTAAAACCCTAAGGTCTTTCTAAATGTCCATACTTCAAACTTCAATTCAATGGCAACATGCATATCCGTAGAAAATAGAGTTTGTCAGCAACACATGTTGAGTGAGATTATCACCAGTTTTTGCAATGATATAATATTAATATAATAAATAAAAGAAATAAGCAAAATGTAATAAATTGTGGTAATGAATCAAACCATGAGCAAATAAGGTGTCAATTAACCATTGCCAAGCGAATCGGGTGTCAGTAAATCAACCATGAACAATTAATAAGACCGTTGCCAAGCGAATCAGGCGCGGGTCTATAATATGAGTACCCTATACAAGGGAATAAGTTGGACCTCCCCGAATGCGAATGCACACATAAACAAGTAAGCACGTAACAAGTATATTTGATTAATCACACACAATTAAACGTTTGCTATTTTTGAGATATATATATTATGAAATACGAATAAGTACGCATATGTCCCCAAAACGTTTAGGAAACTTAGTAAAATAGGGGAATGATAAAACTCACCTTAGATTAAAGGCAAGTGAATACGATTACAAATAAACGAGCTAAAGATTAAGCGAGTTGTCCACTAACGCGTCGAACAAAACAAATCAAATGAACCTGAAACTTTAAGATATGATATATAAGTAAAAATGAACTCGTTGCCGCTGGAATAAATCTAAACAGATGTTTAGATCTTCGATTATGTTAATTTAAAGATTCAAGCGAGTCGGTACTGACCAGAATCCGAACAGCGAGTCGGAAGTCGGGTTTTGGTCAATAGCCTTAAAATTTCGTTACAAGAATAAAAGTCTTCTGGACCGAATGTTGAATCTGACCAGAAGTATGAGAAAACTTAAAGTCAAACTTGTTGGCTGTTTTGCCCTTTAATGGGTTTTATTAAGCGAATTGACCGGTCAACACCCTTCAACCACCGAAATTGATTGAAGGTTATTGACTAGGGAATATGTATGAATGATTTTATAGTTTACAACTTACCCGGAAAGTTAAAGGATCAACCGAGAAGATGAGTCACAGGTCGATGCATAAGCAAAGTCAAACTTCAATACTTGTATCTTCAAACAAATAAGCAAAAACCGAAGAGAATGATGAAGAACAGAGGAGGTGACGACTGAGATTGATATATTAGGGTTTAGAGAAAGTTTATGACAGATAATATGAGGTAGTTTATATAAATATGCAAAATCGAACCAATTTGGTTAGTTTGCTCGTTTAAGTAACCGAATAAGTATTTAATGACGAAATCAATGAAAAGATTAGTAAAATTCGTTCTTGGACAACAAGTAATGAACATGGACATGTATCTAGGCTATAGGAGATTTCTTGGGGCTTAATTCACTCGATTTAGTCCTAAAATAAGCGATTCCAGGCCAAAAACGAACTAGGATACTAAATCAACTAAGGATTCTGTCCAGCATCAACATCACACTGTGCAGCCACATGAGGTGGCTGTCGTCGCGCGACGCCCCTGCATCAAGAGAGCAAGTTTTGGATTTTTGGCAACCTATGCCCTTATACTTCATAAAATGTGTAAATATTGAATATTTTGAATTTAATTTAAGGATTTAACTACTTTAAGAACATGAGGGGTATAAAGTGTAAAATACAACTTTTAAATACTCATAAATACTTGATAATATTATTGATAAAGATCCAAAAAAGGTCCTGAATCGGGTTTTATGTAAACGAATAAGGGTTCGAAAAATCCAAGATGTTACATTAATTAAATATATTTAAACTAAATTTATATAAAACTAGTAGTAATCTCCACTCGTTAAGCAAACCAAACACCACTTTTAGCTTGAAATATCTTGTCGTATTAGCCTTTTTATATGTGTATATATATATAATTATATATATATATGTGTGTGTGTGTGTGTATATATAATTATATATATATATATATATGTGTATATATATATATGTATATATAGGGGTGGAGTTATAATAAGAACTGAAGTGTGTCTAAAAAGTGTAAGAAGTAATCTGGTGCGTTAGATTTAGTGATCTGATGGTCTAGATGGAAAGTGTGGTTTTTAGGCGGTGTGTTTTATTTTAATACTTGTTTTATAACACTTTAAGGGCATCATTGTCTAGTGTGTTGTATTATATATGGAAACAAAATTAAATTACAACACCAAGAACACATCGTAATCTGTATTACAGTGTGTTTTAAAATACAATACCAAATATTAATCCATATTTAGAACACAACATCAACAACACCAAGAACACTAAGAACACCAAGAACATAAAGAACAAAAACACACTTAACAAAAACACCCCAATAATTAAAACATAATAAGTATTAATTCTAATTACAAAAAAATATATGTTAAAGCATAGCATATTAAGCCGGCGATGTTTAATTCACCTCCGCCATCACCACCACCGCCTCCGCCGCCGCCGTCAGACACCCCCACTCCAGCGTCACCGCCATTCACGTCCGCCGTCACCACCACCGCCTCCGCCGACGTACACCCCCATTCCACCGTCACTACCATCCACCTCGCGCGTCGGTAAACCGCCGTGTTCCGCCGTAACAGTCGTATTCCGCCACCTCCGTACACCACACCGCCGTGTTCCGCCATATCCGGCCATACACCGCCATGTTCTTGCACCACGCTTTTTCCGGCGGTAAAATCCGACCAAGAAAAAACCGACCAAGAATTGTCCAATAACTGCCGTGTTCCGCCACCGCCGTACACCATATTCCGGCCGTACACTGCCATGTTCCACCATATTCCGGCCATACACCGCCGTGTTTTGTCGTACACCATATACCGGCGTATACCGCCGTACACCGTAATCCAAGATATGCAGATTAAACACTCCGGAGCATGTGCCGTCATTGAATGGTGGTGGTGATTGGCGGGTGAATATGGTGGTCAGATGGGTGAATGGTAGTGGGTCTAAAGAGATGAACGGTGGTTTGGTTGTTATAAGATTAAGAAAGGAGATAATAATGTATAATAACTTTAAATTGATTCCAAAAATTACGTAAATACATTTCAAAAAGAATAAAAATTCTATGGACCATCTTACCCCTATGTGTTTAATTTGATCCAATGGTCTTAATCATTTACTACACTTCTTAGGAAATGTTAACTTCTTATTCTAACCTTGCTCCCTCTCCCTCTCTCTCTCTCTCTCTCTATATATATATATATATATATATATATATATAGCCTGATTACACTTTTTTCTCAATTTAACCTATTAGAATTATTTTAATTAACCTAAATTAGTTTTACGAACCGATACCCGCTAAACTTTCAATGTTAAAAGTTTCATTTAAGGTTTTCGTGTGTGTGTGTGTGTGTTAGTTGCATTTTTGGCACGTTTTATAACACTTTAAACACTTAATTTTTGCCATATATAATGCATTTAGTGTACATATGTCACTTTAATTTGTGAAACCTTTATTTTGTGGAGCGGAGTCTACTTTGAATCGTTTATTGTTTTTGGATGCGGAGCGGTTGCAAGAGACGAGAGCAAGAACTTGAAAGGATTCAATTTTACAAGTCCAAAGCAATGATAAATTAAGTTCTGAAAGTTACAAGGTTGGCAAGATATTGGAACTAGCAAATTAATAAGTTAGATTAAACATTTGCTAGATGTTTGAATTATTTTGTGTGACTAATTGAGCCACACATTTACAATTGACAAACGGAGCAAATGGCACTCATCACTCAAGTGTGGTGAAAATTAAATGTGTTGGGCTGAAAATTAAATTATAATATTAGAGTTAAATGGGCCAGAAAGCTTAATGAGATAAGTGAACAAATTTAGCTGGGGGACTTGGAGATATATATCTTTTGAGAGGAGAGAAAAAAGGGACGACACATCTCTCTTTGGCGGCATAAACATTCCAAGGAGGAGAAGAGAGCATTATTTGGTTGATTTTGTTAGTAAGATCATTTGTTTCATGTTTTGTTTTTTTAACGGTTCGATTGATTTAGCCACCATGTCCTGCTAAATCAATATAATTTCGACACTAAGGTATTTTGATTTTGATTCAAAACTTGTGTGAAACAATTATGTGATTCGTTTGTTTGATTCTTGTGCTTAAACCCGGTTCCACACCGGCATATATTAGATTGTTAATAAACTTGATCACCTTATTAATTTTTCTAATAAAGTTCATCAATATTTAAAACCCTAATCAGTTTTTAAGTTTTGATAAAAGGAACGAATAATATTTTGTGTTTGTCTATGAACCCAAAATCATTATAGAATTAAAACAATATAATTAAACATTCCGAACGGCGTGGGTGCTTAATTATAATCGATACTTCTATCACGCAACCCGCACACTAAGATCCGAACAGCGTGAGATTGGAGTAGCGGGTTGGCTCTAATCACCGAACAGTGTGTGGTTAGACATTAGATAGAGTGGATGTCCGAACGGCGTGACGTCTAGTATTGATACAAATCGTTTAAATAAATATCATTGCACCATAATTGTTAATGATCATAAGCTAGAATTAAATCAAGAAATGGCCTTAGTGTTGGAATTAGTTTCTAAATATTTGAGTTCACATTTTTATAATAAATTTGCTTTCGTTAGTTTTACGTTGAAATCAAAATCCCCCCTTTAAAAACAATCGTGTTTGCACTTAAAACGTTTTGGTATAATAAAGTTAATCTGTATCTCTGAGGACACAAACCTTACTTCCATTCATACTATTCAGAGTAAGTCTAAGTAGGTTTATTTTATTTGTTGGATTCGACACCCATCAATATATATATATATATATATATATATATATATATATATATTATAATTATATTTTTTAGTAAATAAATAAGTAACCTAAGTATTTATACTCGTTTGCATAAATCGACTATCACTAAGCTTCAAAACGATTTTTTTTATAAATATAAAATGTAACATCCAACTTTTGTTAAATAATAAATGGCGGAAAGTTTTGTTATTAACTGTGTGTCGTTAAGTTAGTCGTGTTTTAAATGTTTGGTCAATATTTGGATTTGGAATTGTGAGTGGGTTGTGGGGCCCATGACCTCCTATATAAAGCCTAACCCCTCCACCCTTTCACCATTTTTGTTACCTTTCACCACACACACACTCAAGAACACACACACACACTTTCTCTCTACATTCCGGATCCAAATCCGTGTAAAAAGAGGAAGAATCCTGTGTGTAGACATCATCAAATAACAAGAATCACGTCCAGATCTACGTATTGTCCGGATCTGAACTCGAACCCGAAGCAAAAGGTAGGTTTCGGTTTAAATGGTTAAGCTTTATGGTTAGAATCGGCATGCTAACAGATATAATAATAGATCGGGTTGTGAAATGTAAGAAAAATATAAACTTGGTAAGTTATAACCTCTCGGGTGCACTTTAAGATAAAAAGATGGCGTTTGGACTATGAGAGATATGGGTTCAGGATCAGGTGCATGGGGTCAGAATGTGTCGAAAGTTAAAAAAGAGTAAAAATCAGGTCCTGAGGAAGAGTTACGAAGTAAAATGGCTTTAAAATGGTAACAACGAAGAAAGGAAGGTATTTCGCTTCGCTCAGCCGTGAGAAGCGAAAACAGGTATTTCGCTTCGCTCAGCCGTGAGAAGCGAAACAGGTATTTCGCTTCACTCATCCATGAGAAGCGAAAAGTTATGCGAAGCGAAATTCTATGCGAAATTCCTCCCATGCGAAATTGTTTAAGTTGTTATTAAAATATGACCCGATTCATTTTCTGATGCGTTTTTGTTAAATGACCTATTAGCTCAACCCCAGCCAGGGGCTCTGCCCCTTGGACCTTGCTAGGGGCTGCCGCCCCTAGACCTTGCTACCAGGGGCGCTGCCCCCGGACCCCCATTAGTTGAGAGTTTCATTAACTTAGATGTAGGAAGTAGTAGTAATTGATGATTGACACGCGTAATGTATTGTACAGTTAGCCGTGCACAACTAAGGAAATGCATTACCATTAACGGCGAGAGAAACCGGCTCCAGGTGAGTTCTAGCCCCGTTTCCTTGTTATGTTTTCGGGGCTGTGTGGATACTCCTATGTGGCAGTTAAAATGCTTATCTTAAGTGATAGGTATATGATACGTGTATGATCGTGCATTGAATGTTATTACTATATGATGGTTATGTGAATGAATGTGTATGTAAATATCATACACATAAGACAAGTAAAGTATGCGCTTATGATAGGGACCAGGCCTTCATAATATCTGAGATGTTAGGGACCAGACCCTTATAATATCTGAGATGTTTAAGATGGAATAGCTTATGGTATACCATAGGGTTTTATGAAAGAAAGTATGTAAGTACGTATGCATGTATATAAAGTATGTGTGAAAGAAGTAATAGCAAAGAAATGTATGAATACGTATCTTCGGACGCGTATGAGTAAGGATAGGAATGTATTGTATGTTAATTGATTAACTAGAACTCACTCAGCGTAGTTGACTTTTAGTATGCACACAGGCAAATAGGTTGAGGCAGTTGGCTTGAGGAGGGACACATGGCACGAGCTAAAGAGACTGACATCTCTGAAGAAGTGTCATGACTATTTTATGTTATGTTATGAAAAGACAATTTGTATGTTAAGACAAAAATGAATATTTGTAATGTGATGTTGAAGTGTTACATTATTCCGCGAAAGGTTAAATTAACTCTGATTTTAGAACTGTGTTTATGAGTAAATCCAACACCAAAGTAGGGGTTACCGGGAATGGGGCCTTACATAAAATATTAAATTAAACGTTTATACATCGAAAAGGAGATTGTTATCTATATCTATATATTACATATAAAACATTTTAGACGGACATAACAGTAATTTTGCCATTTTAAGATGCTGTTAAATTAATTAAGGGAGACGCCGCTAAAACTGATTACTACACCGGTGGCGACCTTATACCTTCAATTGTACCGCTAAAGTTAACTCAATTGATTGCTCCATTCATTGTCAGTTTCATCATCAATTAATTGACGTTTTATTATTCCAAACTCTATTTAGTTATACCAGCTCTCACGATAGTACTCTATTAGGGTAAGAATTCCAGGTAATCTATGTCTGTGTTGTTCAATTTCAATTCAATCGATCCTATTCAGTTTCAATTCAATGGATCTTGTTCAATTATGTGCAACTAATTCTGGACCGTCTGTTTTGTTCTACTATCGATTGAGGAGCCAAACATCCGTTACCGGAGGATGATTCTTTAAGTATAGTTCGGCTCAGCCACCACCCACAATCGCATCACCAAAGACAGGTACGCATGCTTCTTCTCCGGTTATACATTTTTTTTCCGTTTCAAGGGTCTTCAGTTTCTGATTTTGTTTTTCATTGTTATAGATTGTCAGTTTTGTTGAATTCATAGTTGTTTAGTTTGTTGATCGTATATTGAATATAGTCTTTCCTATATCCCTAATTGAAAACAGAAATCCATCTTGCTCATATACTCAATTTTGCTGTTGGTAAACCCCTAAATGAAAATAGGATTTTTTGTTCAAGCCATTTATGATTGTTGTGGTTGAAGTTGACACATTCGTTTTTTTTTTCTTTTTCTTTTTATGATTAAAATGACACTTTGTGCTTAGTTTTGATCCTTTTTTGCAGTATCATTCTATTACCAATAGCTTGTATTGTGATAAGAAGAATCATAGAAGATACTATTTTTTGGGAACAGGTTGACTTGAACAGCAGCGCTTCCTTTGCTTGAATAGTTTCTAAACCCGAAGTGTTCAGAATATGCTGAAGAGTTACAACGGTTATAACATTTTATACTAACTTAACCTAATATGTTACTCAGCCCTTATAAAAACAAAGACCACTTTCAGCTCTCATTGACTCAGTTCTTGATTTTAATAAATGACTTTTGCGGTTCAAGGATTAGGTAAATCTCTAGCTATACCCTTGTTAACTCAATTTTAGATCAATAATTTTTTATTCTTAATAATCATTTATTGAAAAGGTATCCTTTTAATTTGGCTTAAAACGATCCTTTTTAAAAAGGTACGGGTCAAAATGGTCTTTTATAATGGTATCGGTTTGGTTAGTGTCAAAACAGGCCCCATTTTAAAAACGTATCGGTTTCGGTTTGGGCAAAAAAAAGCCATTCAAAAAGGTATCAGTTTGGTTCGTGTGAAATGGCTTGTTTTAGAAAGGTATTCATTTGGTTCATGTCAAAACGGGCTATTTTAAAAAGGTATTGGTTTGGTTTGTGTGAAAACTGGCCATTTTAAAAAGGTATATGCATAGACAAAATGACAAATTTTAATCATATAGTATTTTAGAATTTTTGAAGCTGTCAAGATCATCTTCTGCATCATATCTTTTCCCAGTTTTTTTTACGAAACTTTTATTTTATTTTGTTTGGAGTTTTGAGTAGGAACTCTTTACTGTCAAGTCAAAGTTCATGAAGATCAACTTATAATATGATAAATGGTTATATTAACACCTTAAGGAATTCATGAATTGCATATGTGATAGATCAGCAAAATAATTAATTAGTTAGGTTAATAATATTTTGTTTGCCGGTAATTTTTTTGTGTGTGACTTGTGATTCAACCCAAACCAAACCAACATTGCCATTATTTTAATGTGTTTTGGATCACGCTGCATCGCGCAGGTTTCCTGCTGATAAATATCAATTATAATGTTTCTAAGCTTATAAATCTTGTTACATTTTACACAGAGATCAACAACTTCACTTGTAAGCCCTGTCCCCTGATGATTTTTCACACACTAATGATACTTTGGCTCTTGAAGATGGGATTGGAACACTAGACCTCAAAGGCAGTGCACTTCATCTTCTGTACATGTAACAGGTTCTTTAAGTTTTTAGTGGTGGGGTTGGCCGAGAAAAATGGTGTGTACTGTGTAGTATATATACATCTTTAATGGTATGTAGTATGTTTTATTATATGTTTATATGTAATATTAGTTAGCGTATAAATATATTAAATACAAAATATAAATGAACGTTCAATTAGGCTCACGAGCCTGCCATACCTAACCTAAGCTCGAATTGAGTTTTAACGAGCCGATCTCGAGCAAATCGGCTCATTTACACCCCTAACTTAGACTATGAGCACTTGTGCAGGCTTTGTATATCTTAATTCTTGGATAATGGTACCATTATTGAACCTTGTACATTTGATAATGTTTACAGTTATGATTGTTATACTTAAACCTGCATTAATAATAAGCAAAGGGCTGATGCGTTAAACACCTGTTAATTTTGTGTTTTCTGGAAGTACAGAGCCTGGCTTCAAAAGGGCAAGTGAATTGTTACCTGTCTACATTATTGTTTACTATTGTTAGTTAAAGAGACACTAATACATTTCGCTATATCTTGCAGAGTGATATTATATTTGCACATAAAGAACAAATTCGTGCTGAAGATATCGTCGTCTTCAATGTCAATGTATGCTTCTTATATGTTAAATCTCTTTTGTTATTACCAATATTTTTGAATACTTGTTAATTATAACCTATAATTCCTAAAATGTTTCCTCTTTGTAAATGGATTACACGCTAGCTGGGTACCACATAGGTTAATTATAAGTTGTACTAAGATTACATCTTACTACCTATATCGGTACCAAGTAGGTGGGTACGGGTACTAAACGTGTAGGGATGGGTGTTCGCGAAAAAAAATCTCACCCCCTTCGGACCGCCCGTTTTGGCTGCTCTATTATTGTTCTTTTCGTATTGTTGGATCATGTTGAAGCTTTGTTAAACAACCAGAAAAGTTTCTTCCGATTAAATTTCTCGGTGTTACTGTTGACTTTCATCTCCTTTTGTTTGTTTTTATTATTATTATTATTTATCATTTTGGCCTTATGATTCATTTTGGCCTTATGATTCATTGATAAAATTTCTTTTTGTTGCTTCTGCAAAATCTAAGTTTGAGGTGTATTTACACATTCTGAAATTACACATTCTGAAAATTACAACAACTAAGTTTCTACTTTTATATCACTATTTTTAAGTTGTTGTAGAAGAGAGTGAATAACCAACTACTGGAGCCAATTCTCACCTTTGTAGAACCCCCCCCCCCCTCCCCCGACTCACCGGTTTTTGTTTTTTTATTTGGCTAACTTTTAACTTGATGTGTTAATGGCCACTACCTATTCTCGTTAAAAGCGGTTCTAACCCAAACCGAGCATATCCTGTTATCAGCCTTCTGACCCCATACCGACTTAATCCAAACCAACAAAACCATTTTTCAATCGGTCTGCCTTTACGAGAACCTTTTCCAACCTGAATTTGTTTTGAACCTTTACCCCCAAACCAAAATAACCATTTTTTAATCAGTCTGCCTTGACTAGAGCCCGTTCCGACCTGAATTTTTTTTGACCCGATACCCCCATCTGACTACCAATATTGTCTTCTTACTAAAGGATAGGGCATAATGGAAATTACAAAATAGAAAGGTTAGAACTTTGTTGTTAAGTCTAACGATCAAAATCTGTACTACTAAAAGGAAAAGGCACAATAGGAATTAAAAGAAGTTAGCAGAGACTATGGTCACATTTTGTTTTTCTAGCGAGTTTGACCTTTTTAACTTTAAAAAGGCTCCCAACGTTGTCTACACAACGATACATGAAAACGAAAGTGGGGCCAAGGAGAGAACCGGCCAATTGAGAGGGAGGCGGGGGCGTTTTGACCATTTTTCCACAACACGTGGCCTAATCATGTTCCGATGTTTTAAATAATAAATAGTTTTTATATGTTTCTTTAAATGTATTATATAGAATTTATTTATTTACTAACTCTCTACTCTTAATAAAGACAAACAAAGGTTGTGTTATATTTTTTTAGTGTAAGATGCCACATGTGTATATATGAACTACATTAGCTATTATCTTCTTTATTAGGAATTGGAAGAATTGTACTACGCGATATCTTGTCTTTTTTCTCAGGTCCGAATATATAACATACGTAACAGGGGATGATAATTTTACATACCCCTTTGTAAGTTTGTTACTATATTTTATATTCCTCAACCAAATATTTTAAAGCTAAAACAACTACATTTTATGTATAGATTAAAACTTTAAAATGATATGGGTTGGGTTGAAATAAGAAAGATAGTTGTTAATATTCTAAACTTTTATGTGTTTCGGAAAAATATTGATTTTTATGCGAACGCATTATAATTATACATAACATTAAATCCAATGGTTTTAATTACAGGTATGGGTTTGCCTAAACTTTTCGTCATTGCAACCAGAGGTTGATGCTCCTCTTAGGTGGTGTTTGTTTCTGAAAAGAGCAATGCGTAGTAAATTTCAGTGGTGGCGACACATTGTTTTGGTTTTGGATCTTTTGGTTAGGGTTTTGTTTAACATCATTGAACTAACCCATTTATGTGTTAGCGGGTCTAAAGTGACGTTTTTTATACATTCTCTTAGGAGATGTTTAGCGACTTTGGGCCGACCCATTAAGAAACCTAAGCCACATACACAACTCATGTACATATATAATTAAACTGTCAACTTCATACCGACTAAATCATATACAACTAACAAGGGTCAATAATAAATGAATGTACTTGACATACACTCATATGTTCCACATACACTACTACGACTATTTTTTGGTGGATGACATAAATTGGTACCATTAATGGGTTGACTGGTAATACACAATAAACTTGAATCTAACATCAGTTGGGACACCCGCCGCAACGCGCGGACACTCTTACTAGTACTATTTAAATCATTTATGTTTTTAAATTCAACTTTCACAAAGCTAATATAAAATATATTTAACCGCTTTATCGATCCCAAATCCGTTATAAACCCTTACTTTTCATACCCTGCTATTTTCACGTCGCTGGATTGTTTATTTATTTATAATTTAAAATTAGGATATTTCGTCAAGGACTTCTAGTGACTAACCCTATTCGCCTTAACCAGTTATCATTATCGGTCGCCGTTATTAAGGTGAGTAATCACATCCCTTTTTCCTATTTTTGTTTTGGGGGCACTATGCGTATTAAAAACTATTATCATACTATTAACTCAAACCAATTCCATAATTTGCATGGTTGTGATATTGCTCGATTTGTTGTTGACTGCTATATGAATTATGTGTTTTACTGTTTTTATGATTGATTGGTATCTCATCTTCATCCTCATCCTCATAGTATGATCATACGCCATCTGAGTAGACGTGTCCGAATCTAGTGACATAATCGAAAGACACTTATATTTGTTTATCTTAATTGATGCTATTCACATACGCAAGGAATTTTTTATTTCTCATATTATTATTATTATTATTATTACACCAAACTGTGAATTACTCGCTCAACATGTGTTGTTGACAAATTATTTTTACGCATATTGCAGGTTATTATTTCAGATGATTTGAAGTGGAGAACTTAGATAATACCTTAGGCTAAAATTTATAAAAGTTTAAATGTTGCTGTAATTCCTTTTGTTACAAATAATTTGTGTACTTTGATATGAATTAAATAAATTAGATGTTGACCCTTAATATTAATTAAGTGTTTTTGAGCTATGATACAAATATTTTCACGTCCCGACATGTTACACCGTTAGGTTGGGGAGTGAAATCTTCAACTTATAGGTTCTAATTATATCCACCAAGATACCATAGCCCTTGAATCACTGCAATCTATATATTGATTAGCATATCAATCTTGATTTCTCTCCACCCTTATATTTGTACATTCACTAGCAAAATGCCCGTTTTTCTGATAGTTATAACACCGAACCTTGGACTTATTAAAACCTGGATTCTAACCAACGAACTTTCTTCCCATCTTCTGCATAAACCTATTGACTCTTCTCACAATCATAGCCATTTTAAGTCCATTTCCTCTAAATCATCTGCATCAATTTGATCTTAATCCTCATCCAATGTAGCAGGATCAATAATCTTTACTATTATGTAATTTTCATATGATGCTATGAATGAAGCATATAAGGAAAATTGTTGTTCAACAGATTTCATTCTCATTGACATCTTTTAGTAGTTCACACTTTTAGGACTCACTGGCGAATTAATGTTTGATGTCTGGCTCTTAGTTGGTGTACCTCACTGGCTATAAAGAAAATATCTCCCTCCGAATCCATTATCTATGAATTATTATTAGTAAAGGCCAATTTGTTTACCGTTAATTCCATTATTTTCTTATGTTAGGTTGTTGGTTCTAATCTCACATGGAATATTTTATTGCGAGTTGAGCCAGAGGATTTTTCAAGTAGCCGGGTCATGAAGTTTTTCTTCTTCGGACAGAAGGGTGATTTACATGTCAAAATGATCCCGTGTGTTCATGCCTTTATTATTTATAAAACAAAAGGATAAAGAATAGCATAGTTATTAAAATAATTGTTTTATTTGAACATAATGTGACAGTAGATTGCTATAATTACAATTTATCAAATATTTTTTTTACCTATTACAACAATGTTTCTTTTTTACTTCATATTTAATATGTATATTTGATGACGAACCACGCCAACTTTTGTTTGATGGAGAAAGATATCTAGCTACTTTGAAACAAACTATACTATATAAAACATGCTTAAACATATTGTTAGTGCACGGAATTGATGTCCGCAGCTGTTCGAATAGGATAGGGGTTGTTTAGTCTTTACACATAATGTATAAAGGCTCATTCGCTAAGGTTGTTTAGCGAATGAGGCCGGATTCGTTAAAGACTAGACATTCGTTAATGTAAGAGCTCATTCGTTACTACTGTGTAACGAATGGAGGCTCATTCGTTAAAGTAATGCCCATTCGCTAAGGATGTTTAGCGAATGGGAGGTCATTCGCGATGGGAAGCCTCATTCGTTAGTGATGTTAACGAATGAGGAGGACTGCCTATAAATAGGCCTTCCCTAGTGAATGTGCATAGAGATCTGTGCCATATTTATCCCCTGTAACGTTATGCTGCCGGATTCTCTCTGTAACTTATCCTCCATTAATGTATGAACACAAGCTTAACGTATCGATTTGCGACTAGTTCCTAGGCTTGTAAAACGTTCGTATAACGTATCTACACATATCAATCTTGTTGGTAAACATCTTGGGACACTTTGGTATGGAAGGGGAGATCTAGGTTTCAAGTCACAAAAATGACAAGAATTAAAAGAAATTCGCCATTAAAATTAAATTAGTTTATTTTTTCTTTCAGGTGTGTGATATGCATTCTTAGGGTCTCCTTCATAAGGGTAATAGAATGCACGATGTAATGGAAATGACGAGGTAATTGAATGGACAAAAAAATGAAATGGATCATTACCATTCTATTATCTTGTTTGGATACCATGTGTGAATAAAATGAATAATTACTTTGTGTTGTTTGGTAGACAGAAAAAGACGTCGTTAGTGGTGGTGGGTGGGGGCAATGGTGGGTGGTAGTGGAAGACGGCGGTGATGGGTGGCGGTGGAGAATAGTGGTGTTGCCTGTGGTGTTGGTCAATGGAGGATGGTGATGGTTGGTGGCGGTGGTGGCGCTGGGTGGCGACAGTGATGGTGAGTAGCGGCGGTAACGATGGTCGGTGGTGGTGGTGGTGTTGATGGGTGGATGGCAGTGGTGGTGGGTGGTGGCATCGATGGTGGTGGTCGGTGGTAGTGGTGAGAAAAATAATAGATAAAATAAGTATCTAGTGGTGGAGGCGATGCAAGGTGAATTAGGGAATGAAATGGAAAAAAAAAAAAACAAGGGTGTTGAATTGAATAAATTTGTGCTGTTTTAGAGGGAATGATATGGAATGGATTATGTAATAGATTTACATGATTTCATTAACCAACAAGGATAAGGTTAAAATACAATGGATAACAAAAATGAGAATGGTGAGAATTAGGGATGAGCAAAATCGGTATCGAATCGGTACCAAAGTTTTGAGTTTCGGGATTGGTACGGTACCGGTATTTCCCAAATTTTTACATTCAATACCAGTACCGTCCCCGTACCGAACCGAATATTTCGGTATCAGTACCAAGATTTTGTGATTTTTGGGATCGGTATTTTCGGTACCTGTACCGATCGGTACCGGTACGATATTGAGCTCATCCCTAGTGAGAATGAATTTAATCTATTGATCTTAGATTTGAATGGTAGAGATTAATTTAAGAGGAAAAATTGATAGGAAGAGCATAAAGGTAATAACCAATTTTTGTTGACTTTCTCTTTTCACATGCAAGACACTTTCTCTACCAATGAATGAATACGTGGAGGATAAAAATACAATAGAAAACGTACAACGATTCTTGCAGGAAATACAACAGATGTAAGCATAAAAATATAGATACAGTGAAGGTGTGTCTGATTAGTTATTTGCAAAAATATAGTGTGTGTATATATATATATAATTAGGTTATAAAGCTCATCGTATTGTGGCGGTGTAGCTACACGAATTCGGTCATTAGTGCTAAGGTTTGTAAGGGTAATGATAATAAACCCAAAACGTAAATACACGGAATTAGTATTGCCACTCGTATAAATTATGATAAAAAATATTTAAAATGACATGTAGTGCGAGTGGTATGGTTGCGAGTCAACACGAATTCAGTCAGTGTCGAGTTACAACAACTGAACTAAACCTAAAAAAAAATATCGTATAACACCCAAATACAACAAATTAAACACTTTAAGAAAACAGAACTTGTGCGTTGCGATGGTGACCGACACAAATTCGATCGGTATCAGGCTATGCCACCGAAACTAAACAAAAAAAAAAGGTTAAGGGAAATATTGACGAGGAAGACGCTCTTTCCGCAACATTTTCCAATAAGACGCTTGCGCGACGCCAACCATTTATTGTTGTCTTGTATATATATATATATATATATGTATGTATGTATGTATGTATACATATAGGGGAAGGATCTGACGTGAGGTTGAAGACTCACTCAAAAATAAACCAAATACTACTAAATAGATTGCGGTAAGTAGGTATCGAACACGAGGAGTTTGTGGAAATTGTGTTAATAAGTAGCTTAACAATTAAACTAATATAAATGTAAATGACACAAAGTAATTTCCAAGTTGGTTTTGATTTGATTTTGTGAACTAAAATAAACTAAACGAAAGTTGTAAACGATTTATTAAACAAGTATTCCTCTTGGAGTTCGGGTTATTACACAACACTCTTGTTAAAGTTCAATTGATAAATCACAATATCTTGATTATGTGTAAATGTAATTGTTTGTGATTAATCAAGAACTAAGTACTCGGGTTCCTAGAACGCAAGGTTGTTACTTGGTAATCAATCAATATGTTTAACCCTAATTCGTTCCACTAAATCTCAATTGTCAACGACACCAAGAACGCATAGATTGACATTAGGTTTAAACGATATGGACAATTTACAAACAATCACATAAACATCATGATTATACTAACATAAACAATTAGACAATCAATCCAAGTTCAAGAACAATTAACATAAAGTGCATTGTAAATACCCTTACATCCAAGAGAAGTACCAAAGAAATTAGCCACACATGGTTTGGTTGATCATCATTGCTTCAATTGTCTTGTTCATAAGAATCAAACACACAAACTAATGATTGTAATCACCAAAAAAAATGTCTTGGACTCTAGAAATCGCCCTAGGGTCGTCCCAATTGAAAGATATGTCAAAAGACACCCCAAAACCGTCTAAAAAGAGGAATAAATTCTGAAGTTACGACTCGGATCGTGGTCCACGGTCCATCCACGATGCATAGAATGACCACGGTACTGTGAAAACTGTCTGATTGGAGCTGGGTTGACCGTGGTCCACGGTGTTGACCGTGGGCCACGATGGAGCTTTTTCTCATTTTCTTGTTTTCTTCATATCTTTCTCGTTTCAACTCCGTTTTTTTCGCCGTTTTTGCCCACGTTCTCGTAATTTCATCCTCTACCTCCTCCTACCTGTAAACATATGAGTAACCATAGTCAACTAATTCCATGAAATTAAGTTGGTTAAGCCAATGCATTTATATCTTTTAACTCGTTTAACGACTTTCCTACGAGTCACTCGTCACATTCCCACACTTAACCATTGTTTGCCCCCAAGCAACACTTCAAACAACCAACTATTTTTAAACTACAACCACCATACATACCAACAATTCCGGTTTAGTCAAGGTCCCAAGTCATACCCTATTCCCTCGTTACTATAGGTTTGCACTAGTATGCTTGATATTATATTTAAACTATAGAATTCTAATCAAACCTAACATGATTTCGGTTTTTACCCACACATAACACACCTCCATACATTAACTCTCTTCTTGGTGATCATTCACATGTATTCAATCATAACCAATTCTCATCGCATACGCTTAACTGCCGTCAAATCTCCACCTATATAAATGCTTTGACACAAATGCAAATCAAGAGGACTTAAAACGGGTTATAATGGGGCAAGGTGCAAGGGTATGGAAGGGGAATGTTGAAAGTAGCTCAGGCGATCCGATCCGGCTTATTACATCAAAACTAAGTAAACAATAAAATAAACAACTATAAACATTACTAACTTGCATCACAAACTCAATACACACTACTTTGGACATTGAATCCCAACTTTTTCTTTCTTTTTTCTCGTTTTTCTTTTTTTTTTCTCATTTTTTTTTTCTTTTTCTTTTTCATCTTTTTTTCATCTTTTTTTCCATTTTTTTCTTTTTTTTTTTCGAGTAAACATAATACTTAATACTTCTTATTGATTAGTACTATAACAATTACAAATACAAAGAAATACCTACTATGCCGGATCGTCTCGCAAAATAACATCGGGGTTGATCGAATAAAAAGAACGGGTCCAATAAAGTTTTCTAAGTGAGCCAACCCCCCGCCCCTCTCATTGCCCACGCTCATATGTGTAATGTATGAGGCCCAACCCCCAAAACCCACACTCGCGCTCATCCAGACGAGGCTTTAACCTAATTGCCTCTATCACTTTTACACTTATGCCAAGCTAAGGTCTCGAAATGCATTGATCGCATAAGTTCTAACGGAAAATAACCAATCTATCACCACTCTTCACTTTCCCAATACACAAGTGGATATGGACATGTTATGCAGGTTATTGTACCGAAAGCATGCTAACCTTAACTAGAATACTACACAACCTCGTTTTTAAAACAACTAAGCAAACTTGAATGTAAGAGAATTGTGACCATGAAAAGAGACCAAAACTTTACCCCGCCATCTTACCACTTTCCGGTTTTCTTTCAAAAATCTTGTTTTTTTTTTTAATTTTTATAATTTTTTTTAAAACGAAAAATTTCCCCATCCCCACACTTGGGATACATTGCCCTCAATGTATGGTTTTGAGAAAATAAAAACAAAGATACACCACTTCTTTTCATGAAAAAAAAACATGTTGTCCCCATCATCGTGTCGAAAAGAAATCCATAAGAATTTCCCCACATTTGGTTTTTGCTAAGATGGGTAACTTAAAATACCATTAATAAAAAACAAACAAGAAAATAAAAAGCAAAATAAAAATAAAAATATACAAAATGTACAATTACCACATTTTTGAAACTTTTTTGACATTCAAGGTGGGTGACTAGCCCACTCCCGTGCAGCCTTCTCGTTATTAGCACGCTCTTTTTCAAGCAACTGTTGCCAGTCTTCCGGCAGACCAGGGTCGGGCCCGAACATCCTCATCCTCCACCCTAGGTCATTTAGGTTAGGTGGATGTCTCACTTTCGTCTTCCTTGGTCGACCACCTTTTTCTACCACCTTCTCACTCTGTTGATGCTCAACTTCCTTCTTCTCAATTGACCTGTCAATCACAAAACACTCCATTTTCGTGTGATCCTTGCTCAAGGATACACACTTGTTAACAAAATCCGCCTTCAGGCTCTCCTTATCAACAAGAGGGCCAGTAATATTTTCAAATAATAATAACCGTTTATCACGATTCCCACATTTAATTCCCAGTGTCTCCTCAGCACAATCAATTACTGCAAGTGAAATGGCCAGGAAGGGTCTACCCAATATTACTGTGGATTGCGTATTAGTTACATTTTTAGCATAATCAAGTACTAAAAAGTCAATTGGGTAACAAAAATCCTCCACACTTACCATCACATTATATATCATGCCTCGAGGAAGTGTATGGGTTTGATTCGCTAAAACCACGGTGGTGTTTACTTTTTGTAGCGGACCAATCTTATACTGATCATATAAACTACCGGGCATGATACTAACACAAGCTCCAAGATCTAGCAATGTCCGATCAGTTTTAAATTCACCAATTTGGATTGATAAAAGGGGCACTCCGGGGTCTTGAAGTTTACTCGGGATAATATTATTATCAACCCTCTCATCCCTTATAATTTGTCATTTAAACATTTATCACAAAAAGATTTTTCATTCGGTTGTAATTCAGAGTTGTTTTGAAAAATTGTTTCATAATCACTCACATTTTCAGTCTCATCACTAATATCTTCCACCAACCCCTCAACAAATTGTGGTGTTGGATCAACTTGAACACTAGGAATTTCAAAATTAGGTAAAAGACTTACCGCATTGATATGCACGTTGTTCCCCTTCTTTAAGCTCGAGCTGTTTTTCTTCAAATTCTCAACATCGGTTGCAAGTTAACCCATTTGAGTGGCAACGAATGAATGGCTTTGTCACGACATCCTTTTGCATGGGCACTTCATCAAGTTGATTTCTCCTTTGCATGTCTTATTGCATCATCCTAAGCATATCCATGACTTTATTCCCAATTGAAGAACTTTGACCCGAAGACCCACTTTGACCACTTCCTGTTTGTTGAAATTGACTTTGAAAGCCTTGATTGTTGTATTGTTGCCATGGAACATAATTTCCTTGATTCCCTTGGAAATTCGGATTGGATTGAGTAGCCGGATTCCCATAACGAAAATTGGGGTGATTTCTCAACCCGAGGTGGTAAGTGTTTGAGTTCATGTTATAATTTCGATTACCACCTCCTTGACCTTGAAGTGCATTTACCTCTTCAACTTGTGCTTGCCCTACCGTACATTCATCAGACCCATGACCCAACTCATTACAATTGGTACAAACATCAATTTTTTGATTAGTAGTTTGTACCCCCCACATCATCTACGGCATGAACTTGCGGTCTTCCAATTGCCGGTCTTGCTCTTCTTGCAGTTTGAGCCTTTCTCTTTGATGTGACCGACATTTGCTCCAAGAATGCCTAATCATGTTGTTCGTAATTGGTACCGAAAGTACCATTTGTGATTGACATCAAATCCCTTTCGTCTTCCGCATTCAACCCCTCATGAAAAACATTCAACAATTCCCAAAGAGCAATACCATGATGAGGAAAATTCTTAAGCATCATATTAAACCGCTCAAATGCTCCATGAAACATCTCACTCGATTGTTGTTGGAAACTTCTCAAACTTCGTCTTGCATCATTGGCCTTTTGAGCCGTGTAGAATTCTTCCAAGAACCTTTGTTGCATCTCGGCCCAAGTATAAATTAATGCGGAAGGCAAAGTGTAGAACCATCTCTTTGCCTTATCTTCTCACGAGAATTGGAATAAAACCAACTTAACTTCATCTGGTGAAAAACCTTGACCCCTGATCGTGTTGCAAATAGAATCATATGCCTCCAAGTGAAAATAGGGTTCTTCGGTTGCCAAACCTTTGTACTTTGGTAAACTTTGGAGTGCGTAGGTTCTAACCTGAAATGTTCTTCCATTTTTATTTTGAGGAATAACCACCGGAGATGGGTTGTTTGTAATGATCGGTCTAAAGTGAGCTTCAATTCCCCTAGCCATCTCTCTTACATGCCTTCTCGGTACCCCCAATGGTACTCTCAGTTGGCCCATTTGTCTATACACGGGCCTTGGCGGTAGATATTGTTGAAATTGAGGTTGAGGTATTGGTTGTTGAGGTTGTTGATAATGAGGTTGTGGAGGAACTTGTTACAATGGTGCTTGATTGACATGTGGCACACCCCATTGTTGCATTTGTTGTTGCGGAACATAACCAAATTGACCTTGCAGCCTTACTTGATTTCCATCGCCCCCACTCGAATATCCCTCTTCATACTCTTCGTACCCTTCGCTATTATCGCCATAACGTGGCCCGCCAAACGAATGCGGGCCCGACCAAAGACCCGGTGAAGTATGGATGATGGGTGGGTCTTGTGATAATGTGTATGGCTGATTATAAGGTGGGTTTTGTTGAGATTGGAAAGGTGACTGTTGTTGTGAGTTCGATGATTGTCCTTGAGTGGGCATGAAATTGGTTAAAGGTGGAAGGTTAGATGGTGGTTGAAAGCTAAACACGGTTGATGTAGGAACACTTGTAGCAGTTGTAGTAGTAATGGGTTCAGTGAATGGTGGGTTTTCTGGATTGATGGGTGGTGGCATTGGCGGTAAAGTTTATTCTGAAGCCATGATTGTGGTGTCAGTTGTTCGACTTTTTGTGCTTGGCGACCCAATAATCTTGTTCTCCCTTTGAAGAATCCGATTCTGACGAAAAGTTCTCTCGATTTTAGGATTAAACGCTAATGGTGATGAAGACCGAGAGCGTCGTGTATGCATATACATGTGAGTACCTGCACACTAGCACAACCCGTGTAAAACTGACAATAAATAATTAAACAAAAACTACAAAAGTAACACACATTGCGCACTACTCCCCGACAACGGCGCCAAAATTTGTCGTGAAGTCGAAGACTCACTCAAAAATAAACCAAATACAACTAAATAGATAGCGGTAAGTGGGTGTCGAACACAATGAGTTTGTGGAATATGTGTTAAATAAGTAGCTTAACAATTAAACTAGTATAAAAGTAAAAGACAAAAAGTAATTTTCAAGTTGATTTTTGATTTGATTTTAATATCTAAAATAAACTGACACGAAAGTTTTAACGATCGAATAAACAAGTATTCCTCTTGGAGTTCGGGTTATTACGCAACACTCCCGTTAAAGTTTAATGGATAAACCATAATATCCCGGTTTTGTGTAGATATAATTGTTTGTGATTAATCAAGAACTAAGTACTCGGATTCCTAGAACGCGAGGTTGTTACTTAGTAATCAATCAATATGTTTAACCCTAATTCCTTCAACTAAATCTCAAATTGTCAACGACACCAAGAACATATAGATTGCAATTAGGTTTAAACGATATGGACAATTTATAAACAATCACATAAACATCATGATTATACTAACATAAATAATTAGACAATCAATCCAATGTTCAAGAACAATTAACAATAAGTGCATTGTAATTAACTTTACATCCAAGAGAAATACCAATGGAGTTAGCCAATCATGGTTTGATGAATCATCATAGCTTCAATTGTCTTAATCATAAGAATCAATCACTCAATCTAATGATTAGAATCACCAAAAACAATTTCTTGGACTCCACAAATCGCCCTAGGGTCGTCCCAATTGAAAGATATCTCAAAAGACAACCAAAAACGGCCTAAAAAGTGACCCAAACTTGGAAGTTACGAGTCGAACCGTGGTCCACGGTCCATCCACGGTACATAGAATGACCACGGTACGGTTAAAACTGTCTGATTGGAGCTGGGTTGACCGTGGTCCACGGTGTTGACCGCGGGCCACGATGGAGCTTTTTCTCATTTTCTTGTTTTCTTCATATCTTTCTCGTTTCAAGTCCGTTTTCTTCGCCGTTTTCGCCCACGTTCTCGTAATTTCATCCTCTACCTCCCCTACCTACAAACATATGAGTAACCCTAGTAAACTAATTCCATGAAATTATGTTGGTTAAGCTAATGCATTTATATCATTTAACTCGCTAAACGGCTTCCCTACGAGTCACTCGTTAAGATCCTAAGAGAACCATTGGCAAATTGAGAACTTTGGGAACCATTTTGGACCACTGAAAAAAACCTATAAAAAAATTATAAAACAAAAAAAAAACGAAAATTTTTAAAAAGTTAAAAAACCAAAATTCTTATATTTCATTCCGGTTTCATTAAAAAAAACCGATTTTTTTTCTTTTTAATTCGTATTATACCTATACATATATGTATACTTTCATTTAATCTCTAGTTACGTAATGCACACATATGTACATTATCATTTACCTTAAATTATACATATGTGTAACATGCGTGTAAATATTATACATATATGTATAATAAAAAAAACCGATTTTTTTTCTTTTTAATTCCTATTATAACTATACACATATGTATACTTTCATTTAATCTCTAGTTACGTAATGTACACATATGTACATTATCATTTACCTTAAATTATGCATATGTGTATAGGAAAAAAAACATGTGCGTCCATATATACATATATGTATAATTTAACTAAACCGATAATTTTTTTTACGTTTTTTTTAGAAACTGGGATGATAAATAAGAACTTTGGTTTTTTTACTTTTTTTACTTTTGTGTTTTTTGTTGTTTTATGATTTTTTTTTATTTTTGAGCTTTTTTGTGGTTCAAAATGGTTCTCGTAGTTCTCAATACTTAAAAAGTTCTCACATGATAATCTTATATATAAGACAACAATCAATGATTGGTGTCGCGCAAGCCTCTTATTGGAAAACGTTGCGGAACGAGCGTCTTCCTCATCAATATATATATATATATATAAAGGAACTTATAATACCGTTACTATTTACTAATAATCCAAAGGACTAACAATGAACCACCAGAGACCTAACTGTAGCAATCACTTCTTCAATTATACATAGCATATTATGAGTAATGCAATCTCAATAAAAGTTGGAGCAATGGTAAAGCTCATGAAGTAGCATTCCATACTCTTGTGTGTTACCTTTCTCCTATTGTTTGTTTCGCACCAAAGTAAGTTCTCCATATCAACCATTTTATCATATGTTATTTTTATATGTAATCATCGTAATCAATATAATTTTTGGACTTATAGGTGCAAGGAATAAACACAGCCACGCCATAGCACCTGGCCGCCCGCCACAAAAAAATGTGTGCAACCATATTGTGTTCCAAAAGGCAATCAGGGCATGCATTGTTGTTGTGGTGGTATAGACGTTTGCTGTGAGACACATTTGTGAGAATACTAGTTTGAGACCCGTGTGTTACACTGGAAATTAATAAAAATTAAAATATTTAAACATTAAGCAAAATACAATCAATAACACATAACACAATTATCATATATTATTAATACAATTACAACTTACATTAAAATTATAGGAATTATAAAAAAACATTATGCAACTATTTTACAAATAACAAAAAATTTCCTTGTGCACTACATTTGTGGTTGTATTGGTCAGATTACCTTGTTTATCAAGATTAGAATCTTTAGCCCCCACTTGCTTGTAACTTTTGACAAGGCGACATATAGTTGTCCATGTGATAACAAGGGTTCTTTCAAGTACATACCAACCCTAGATAATGATTGACCTTGGCTTTTGTTTATGGTCATCGCAAAACATACTACAAGGGGAAACTGTCGTCTTTGAAACTTATATGCTATTTTATTGTCTGTTAGAGTCAGTGGTGATCTATGGATCAAAACTCTATGTCCAATGTTAGTTCCAGAAATTATTTTTTTTTTAACTACACGAGTACCTAAAGATATAATTTGTAGTCGAGTACCGTTACATAAGCCTTCTTTCTGGTTACGATTTCTAAGGAGCATAACAGGAACACCGGTTTGAACACGATATTACAAAAACCGGTTTGTAGTTATAATGTGAGGCCCCGAACCCCGGGAACCCTACAGTTGGTATTCATGCAAAGTACTTGTAAAAATACTTAAACTTGAAAACAGTTCATTTCATTAGAACAACCAATTCAGAGTATAATTCAGCGAAAAACCATAATTAATAAAATAAGTTCCCAAAACCTAGGAATAATGCCCCAAACCAATTTAAAATATATTTGATAAAACTTTTTTAAAAAGAAATGTTTAATATCTAAATCTTCCATCCAAGTATGCCCTTCCCGTCCAAGTAGCTTCATGCACGTCCAAGCGGTAAGGCATCCTTCTCCTAACCTGAAAACTCACACTAACATGCACACAAAGTCAGCTTGAGCTGAGTGAGTTCAAGTTTTAATAAATAACATCGATGATAATAACCATAATAGTCATTCCAAAGGGTTTTAAACTATAAAAGGGATACATCAGTTAGGCCATCATCTTCAATAAATAATCATCCTTATATCTATATATATATATACATACATATATATAAACATCTTTATAAGTGCATCCCTATATATATATATATATATATATATATATATAACATCCAAGTAATAACATCAGGGCCGAGCAAACGTACAACCCAAACACGTAACATCTCATCAATGTATGCAAACACAAAGTAGGCATACGTAACATCCGTAGTCGATAACGACTACTAACATCGCCAAATATGGCCATACAATAATACATACATACATACTATAACATCCCAAGACCTACCATATACAAACAAGCCTATTTAAAATAGTTTAAACGTTTCATCAAGCAAAATCGTTTATTTGTGCATGCTAGCCCAAAACTCAAAAAGAGTAAAAGGGGCATCATGAACTCACCTGACACAAGACACGTGTTCACCACGAGCTAGAGAATCCCTAAGTAATCCCAAAACTCAAACACTTGTCGGTTTACATTCAAACATTACTAACGCCAACGAGATTACTCGTTTATCCTACGAGACGTTCTAACATGGCTCGAGTTACCTAAAGTCTCGACCTCATCAAACCCAATCACAACAGCCCCCGAGGCCTTACATTCACCCAAACGACCCTTAGATACTCCCGGGAATAAAGAATTCCCAATTTACCCCCGGAAGCACTAGGTGACGCTAACACGCGTGTTTAAGAGTCGTTTAGGCCGTTAACATCCAACTCAGCCCCGTGTGGACCCAATATGACAAAATCACAGCTAAAAAGTCAACACGACCGCTACACGGGTCAAATGGGTCGGTAACTCGCAAGTATAACGCACCAATTATTCAATAAACGCAATTGCGCGTTGTACCGACCCGTTTGAGCAACCGACAACCAATTCAGCCCCATAACTTATAAAAAGACTTTTCAACAGCTCGTACATCAAACCAAGTTCCCCCGAGCTGAATTGGTCATTAATCACTTCAACCCTCGCGTTAAACGCATCAAACTACAATTCTAGTCAACCGAACACTAAAAATCAAACGACAACTAGTTGACCAATCTAACGAACACCAATGAACATGATTTTTAAGTATGTTATACTAGACATACCTAGGAGGATTTTGATGCAAAAACCTCAATCAAAACAGTCCCGGAAATGCTCAATTGGACAGCCACCCGGTTAGCCTAAAACAAGCCATTAATCGATCAATACGCGTGCTATAACGACCAATTAAGGTGTAAAAGACTTGGGAAATCGTAGTACTAACCTTTAATTGATGTTTTATGCTCAGCACTTGGCTGGAAAAAGGATAATCGCGGGGGGGGGGGGGGGGGGGGGTTAGGGTTTTGTGATTAGTGTTATAACATAAAAATATTTCATTCTAGCCCCTCTAAATTGAATAATAAGGCAACTTGGAAGAAAAGTTAAACGATTAAACGTACCGGGATGACGTAAAGGTTTCCGAGAAGTGTCGGTTAAATCCCGAGAATTATACATACTCTACATGCTTTAAATCTTTAAACCGAAAATTAGTGGGCGTTACATATAAACCACTGGGTTAGGACCGGTTTGGAGTTTTTTTTTTTAGCTAAAACCGGTTTGAACCCGATATTTTGGAAACGGTTAGACAAAAACAGGTTTCATCCGGTTTAAAACCCATTTATAGCTCAAAACTAAATTATAGCTCACATATCATATCCATTTATAGCTCATTGACCATTCCATGTAATGCCCCATTGAAAAATCAATTTATTGTAACGGAAAATATGGTTTTAATTATAATAATGATATTAACAATTACTTATGTTACAATAAGAAAGATATTTTGGAACCGGTTAGTCAAAAATGGGTTTAACCTGGTTTAAAACCTGTCTGTCTACATACGTCAGCTTCAAAACTAATTTATAGCTCACATATCATATCCATTTATAGCTCATTAACCATTCCATGTAATGCCAGGTTGAAATTTGGAAATCAATTTATTGTAAAGGAAAACAGGAAATATCAATTGGAAATCAATATATGGTAATTAGTTCCAGCCTTAATGGCAGTATCAATACATAGATACCAACACTGATCATATAATATCAATTGACGTAAGTGTTGGTTGACGTACGTGAAGACCCAAATCTATTGGTAGCATATGGCAAGTAAAAGATTCTTGGTAATGTTTTGGTTGACTATTTCTCAAGGTTATAAAAAAAGATGATGATATGTACAATCTGTCAAACTTCTTTATAAAATATAGGCCTTTAAAGTGTAAAGAACCGGACGTTCAATAAACTGCTCGGGTTTAAACCGAAAACTGGTTTGTGCACCTCTAGTAACAAATGTGTCAACTACTATTTTATAAAGGAAGCGGTAAATAACAAATGTTTTTTAATAATTTATTGTTGTTGTATAATAAAGGAAAATGACTAAAATGAAAAGTGACATACCTTTACACTTAATGTGTCAACGGACGCACCAACAGTAATGAAGTCGGATTCTTGATGCTATTGAATGAATTAAACAAACAAATTTAAGTAAGACTAAACAAATCAAAATATCAATTGGTTTGAAATTGAAAATAATTCTTCGTTAAAAAATATTGATTGGCTATGGAAAGTTTAAAATATCAATTGAAAAAGTGTTGGTTCACCATTCTTTTAGGCAATTAGCAAACCAAGGATAGGGTAATAATAAGGCTATTGACGAAAATAAAATCCTTTTGAAAATTAAAGTTGAAATCTAAGCATTACTAAAAATAATTGAATAGAAAAAATTCCAAAAAGTTAAATACCCATAGAAAAAATTCCAAGCAGAACAAATCTAGATTTTAACTAAAATAGATAAACTTTATTTTAAAAGATTAACATTTTTAGTAGTCGGTATTGCTTTGACTTTTGAACAGTTATCAAGTCAAATTCGATACTTACAAGTTATAATCTTAAAAGTTAATACAATATAATTGCTAATATATTAAATGCATAATTAAATTAAATTGATTTATCTAGTGGATATGGGTTAGAAAAAGAGGGAGTGACATGGATGCATAACAATGCATCCCTGATTGCCTTTTGGATCACAATATGATTGCACACATTTTTCTGGTGACGGGTGGCCAGGTGGTGCTGGGCGGCTAGGTGCTATGACATGGCTGCCTTTATTCCTTGCACCTATAAATCCAAAAATTATATTGATTAGGATAATTATATATAAAAATAACATATGATTAAATGGTTGATATGGAAAACTTACGTTGGTGCGAAACAAACAATAGGCGAAAGGTAACACTCAAGAGTATGGAATGCGGCTTCATGAGCTTTACCATTACTTCAACTTTTATTGAGATTGCACTGCTCATAATATGCTATATATAATTGAAGAAGAGATTGCTACAGTTAGGTCTCTGGTTGTTCATTGTTAGTCCTTTGGATTATTAGTAACACTATTTAGTCCCTTTAATACACACACACACACAGTGGCAGAGCCAAGAAATTTTTTCTATGGGTTCGAGATTTTTCGATGCTCGAGGTCAAAGTTTTCGAACCTAAATGGGTTGGGTTGGTCATTCGTGAGATAAATAAACTACAATATCATCATAATAAATGTACATAGTCAACATTTAGTAAAATACGAAGTAATATTTAGTAAAAATATATTACATATTATAACTGTTCCCTACATATTTTTATGTTTTGAAAACGATTTATAACATCTTCAATCGTGATTTCAAAAAGCAACTCAGTTTCAATATAAGAAATGCAAGCATCATAGGCGTCACCCATCTAATTATGTAAAATCTAAGAGAGATTCATGGATTGAAGGCTTGAAGCAATCAAAGAAAGAGTGGATCGGTCGGCCGTTGTTGTCGTTTGGTTGAAGTCTGGTAGGTAAGGCGATGGTTGAAGCCTCGAGGCGAATTGGCGAAGGCGATGAGCGATGGTTGTTTTGGCCGATAGAGAAAAAGTTTATCGGCTGCTGAGGCGATGGATGTTGTTTTTGTTCTTTTATTTAATTTGTTCTTTTATTTAATTTGTTCTAAGGGATTATGTCTAACTAAGAATGTTAATTTAGTTGGGTTTACCAGGAAATTTCTATTAATAATTTGAATATTTTATTATCTATATATGGGTTGTTAATGGTCCATGTAACACCCCGGCTAAAGCGGAAACGCCTGAGTGTGACGTACAGATTGCTCAAACACACGTGACACTATTATGTGACCATAATAACATTATTTCATTTAAATCATCATGTAACACAAGTTTATCAAATAATACAAGTTCAAACAATAAATAAATAAATGATAAGTTGTTCTTTGAATATCATATAGGCATGCTATGTGTCTTCTAACTTTCATCCTCGTATCTTTACACCTGTACATATGTATAAAATAAAGTCAGCTATGAACATAGCTGGTGAGTTCCCACAGTTTTATATACATACATAAAAATCATACAATTCGTGGATAAGTTATAAACGAGCAAGTAAAGTCCTTTCTAGTTGGTATCAACCAACATACTTGGGTATTCGCGCAAGTAAGGTCCTTTCCAGTTGGTAACAACCAACGTACTTGGATAATGAGGCCCTTTTCCACTCAGTACAAATGGACCGGAGTGAAAAGGGGAGCGTATGATCATACTTAATGAGGCTTCCCAACGTGCAAGTAATACAGGTAACACATAAGTCCATATGCGAATTGTACTTTTGTAATATAAGTAACAACACTTAAATTTTTAATACAGATACATATGCTATCCCAAAACAATAAAACATTAAAAAGGGGTGGTGAAAACTCACTTTAATGATGAGGCGAAAGGGATATGAATAACTTGAAAGCCTTTGAAAATGACCACAACCGAACACGTCACGTAAGCCGAAGCAAGCGATCCGCACTAACTAAAGTGAGTAAGAACGAGACTCATTCGATAATCGTATGGGATTGTTTTATTGTATAAGTTGTAGTGAATATTTTATATTATTTTATATTCTTTGATTATAATACTATTGTTTATGTTTTAACGGAAAATCAGTTATTAATATGATATAAGTATTTTAACGGCGAGGATATGAAGTTTGAACATTCGAAATACTTGAACTAGTGTTTATAAGTTGAAAATATAATTGTTGCTTTAACGAAACGGTTTTTTAGTAAATTAAAGTTCACGTTACGATTAGTAAACGATTTTTAGTTACGGTTTACGAAGACGGGAAACTTGGTTTTTAAGTGTGAAATGGTGAGATATATTTTATATTTAGTTTACATAATTTTTTACTTAATTTAAAAAGGTTTCTATAAATTTATTATGATTTTTAAATTATTAAAACTAATTAATAAAAGATTATTAAATTAATAAAAACTTATAAGAAAAATAAATGTATGACCCAGGTTTCAAACCCGGATCCTTATGTTACCAACTCAAAGTGTTAACCAGCTGCTCTAGGTTTCCAATTCGTTAAATACATGGTTTTTATTATTTAAATATATTAATAGTTCATGATATATATTATTTATTAATCAATAGTTATTATAACAGTTTCAAAAAAAGAATGTTTGACCTGGGTTTCGAACCCAGGTCTGCATGTTATAATGCCGTGAAGTTAACCAGCAGACCATCAAGGATATTCATTTTAAGTATGATAAATAATAATTATATTAACTTGTCCAGGTTCATCTTCTTCATTTGGAACCCTAGGTTTCCAATTGAAGAATCTGTCCATGTTTGATCAAATTACATTAGGGGTTTCATTTATTGGATCAAAACTAATAAAATGCATATAAAAATTACCCGATATGGTTTTGGTTTGTTGGAGAACAAGAATTCGCCGGAGCCGAAGCTTTGCCGGGTTATTACGGCCAATTTAGAAAGAATTAGAGGGTAAGAGAGGTGTGAGCGAGTTGGAATGAAGAAGGGCGTCCTATTTATACTACCTAGGGGAGCGTCTACGCATCACGGGCATTAAACATGGTGGTATAACGAAATTAATTAGTTGGTTATGATATAATATCGACGATTATACGTTTTAATATAATTTATTTGGATAACAAACGAGTTTTTAGGGGTGTTTGGGATCTCCGACGTCGCCACCGGTGACGGCTGGCCGGGAATACGTGATGTTGGGGGAAGGGTGGGGCTGGTTTGGGATTACATATTTATTATAATATAATTTGAATTATATTTACACATTAGTCCTTAATCTTTTAAGTTGTTTTAAGAATTAATTTAAAGTATAATTACACTTTGAACCTTTACTTTGAAATACGTTCAAATGAAATAGGAATTTATAAAATTTAGATATTTTCTTATTAAGCCCGTATAGTTTGAGGACCGTTTTAAATAACAACTTTAAATCACGGAGGTTTGCTAATTGAACAAAATGAATAGTAAACGAACGAACAATGACCGTAAATCATCGTGAATATTATATTAACGATAAGCGATGAACAAGAATAACATGAAACCACGAAACATGTTGATTTAACGAATGCGAATACAAATCTGAATACGCAAGAAATACATGCAACGAAACTTGAGATCAATTAATAAAATTAATATATATATATATATATATATATATATGCTAAGTATAAAATAAAAACCCACTTTATTTGTGAAAACTCTAGAAACTCATTCTCAACCACATGTTTTTAATTAATGTTTAAATATTGTGGTCCACAATTAAAGTGAATAAAAAATGTAAATATAAATATTCTCTCTCCTGAAAACATATAAAAATTAGTAAAAATATGTTAAAAAATAGCAAAACATTTTTTTTTGATGTTTTGTATTAAATGTTACAACATATATTACATGTAACAAAAAAAAAAACGATATTACATAGGGTTTTCGCGGGTTTTCACAACTAAAGTGGGTTTTCATTTTAACCTTACCCTATATATAAACAAAACAAAAAAAAATAAAATGGGCCGGGTTTTTTGGTTTGAAAAGTAACGAATGTTACCGTCCATTTAGTTTGTCAGTAACTTTTAAAGTTTTTTATATTTTATAAAAAACATATTCATTACTAAAATTTTTTAACTAAAACTTTCATAACTAATGGGTTCGAATACTTTTTTTTAAAACGATACCGGGTTCGTTCGTTGAAAAAAATGGGTTCGCTTGTGGGTTCAGTACTATAAGTTTTATATAAAATCGAAAAAAGACCGGGTTCGACCGAACCTGGTTGCCACAATGCGGCTCCGCCACTGTATATATATATATATATATGAAAGATTTCATTTGAGAACCACTTTGAGTTTTAAGAACACGAAAGAACTCAACGTAACATTTTTTTTTGAATGTTTTTTACATATGTATTATATGTAGGTTACATGTATGTAGAAAAACTACATAATTTTTTACGCACCGAGTCGACTTATTACATAGGTGTAACGGACGTTTAAATTAGTGTAATCACTGTACATCTTTATTCTCTCTCCTACTTAATTTTTAATCACATTTAATCTCAACCACATAATTTAATCTATTTAATTAAATGTGTGGTTAAGAATGAAGTTTTTAAATTCTTAAAACTCAACAATGTTTTCAAATTATCCCTCCACTATGTGTGTGTGTGTGTATGTATGACAAAACCACTTTGAGTTTTAGGAATTCGAGGAACTCAACGTAACAATTTTTTTTGAATTTTTTTACATATACGTAATATATATAGGCTACATGAACGTAAAAAAATTACAAACTTTTTTTACGCACTAAGTCGATTTATTACATAGGTGTAACGGATGTTTAAATTAGTGTAATCACTGTACATCTTTATTCTCTCTTATACTTTAATTTTTAATCATATTTAATCTTAACCACATAATCGATCTAATCTATGTAATTGAATGTGTGGTCAAGAATGAAGTTCTTAAGTTTTTAAAACTCAACAAGGTTCTCAAATTATCCTTCCCCTATAAGGATTAGGATCATGTGAGAACTTTTTGGGAATTGAGAACTATGAGAACCATTTTGAATCACAAAAAACACAAAAATAAAAAAATTCATAAAACAAAAAAAAACACAGAAATAAAAAAAGTAAGAAAACCAAAATTCTTATTTATCATTCCGGTTTCATTAAATAAAAAAAATTCTCGGTTTTAGCTAAATTGTACATATTTGTATAATATATACATTGTACACACATGCTTTTTTTATACATATATGTATAATTTAACACACCAAAAAAAATCTTTAAAAACGCTCTTATAACAAAGAACAACCCACTGTTTTTGACACGTAAATGCAATAATAATATCACATGGAAAGTCTTAGCACATTGCTTTCTCTCACGTAACTCTGCTTAGTTACTCGTCACAACATTTTAATATATGGAACCATTTAAAATGGTTTACTTCCAAACAAAGTCTCTCTCTCTCTAATTTGGTTATGTTGTTTTTAATATAATTATTTAGTTATTTATTTTTTGCATTTTTGAGCCATCACCACTTTGATGGCCGTGATCAAGAGTTTTGCCATAGTTTCACCAAAGTTTATCTTCTATTTGATGTCACGGGTTCAAATCTCGCTAATATGCCATATTCCTGGGTTTAAATCTAGGTGAAGTACCATCGATTCTATTAGACCTCACCAAAGAGATTTTAATTGGTGTTCTTCGTTCACAAAAATTTGCATTTAACAAATAATACAAGTTCAAAACCCTTACTAAACTTCTTCATTAAGATTTTTTTCCGGTGTTAAGCATGATTTTGTCGTTGACATTAGGTTAGAGCATCTATAATAGGTGTTCTTAAGGATGTTTTTAAAGAAAGAAAGCGTGATGTGGATGATAGAGGGTGTGATGTAAAGGAGTGATGGTGAATTAGCTTTTTTATAAGAACAAAAAACAAGCTTGTGAATTTGACAGGGAGAGATGCAAGAAGATGCGAGAAAAACAGTGTTTTAATAGACTGTGGTAGAGCATGAGAAAAGGGGTATAGTGATTTGTTTGATAGGTGCCACCTAACACACCAAATATAATCTTTGAAAATGCTCTTATAATAAAGAACAACACAGTCACGCAAATGCAATAAACAAACTTAGTATCACATATAAAGTCAACATAATGTTTCTTTTTTACTTCATATTTAATATGTATATTTGATGACGAACCATGCCAACTTTTGTTTGATGGAGAAAGATATCTACTTTGAAAAAAACTAGACTATATAAGACAAGCTTAAACATATCAATCTTGTTGGTAAACATCTTGGGACCCCACATTTTATTCTTTTCAGGAAATTAAGTTACTCATCTGAGAATTCTTATATATAAAACATATATGATATTATGAAACTTAAAAATATATGAAATATTTAACATCTAACTATATATGAAAATAAATAATGTTTATCCAACAAAAATTTCCCCGAACAACAATAAAATTTACTTTTTAAAAAAATAAAATAAAATAAGCATTGTATTAATGTTGACTTCTTTACCACTGAGGTGGTATTTCATCGGTAAAGACAAAAAATTTAAACACTTTGATATGGAAGGGGAGATCTAGTTTTCAAGTCACAAAAATGACAAAGATTAAAAGAAATTCGTCATTAAAATAAAATTAGTTTTTTTTTGTAGTTTTTCAGGTGTGTGATATGCATTCTTAGGGTCTCCTACATAAGGGTAATAGAATGCACGATATAATGGAAATGACGAGGTAATTGAATGGACAATAAAATGAAACGGATCATTACTATTCTATTGTCTTGTTTAGATACCATGTGTGAATAAAATGAATTATTACTTTGTGTTGTTTGGTAGACAGAAAAAGACGTCATTAGTGGTGGTAGGTGGGGGGAATGGTGGGTGGTAGTGGAAGACGGCGGTGATGGGTGGCGGTTGAGAATAGTGGTGTTGGTCGATGGAGGATGGTGATGGTTGACGGCGGTGGTGGCGCTGGGTGGCGGCAGTGATGGTGAGTAGCGGCGGTAACGATGGTCGGTGGCGGTGGTGGTGCTGATGGGTGGATGAAAGTAGTGGTGGGTGGTGGCATCCATGGTGGTGGTCAGTGGTAGTGGTTAGAAAAATAATAGATAAAATAAGTATCTAGTGGTGGAGGCGATGCAAGCTGAATTAGGGAATGAAATGGAAAAAAAAAACAAAGGGTGTTGAATTGAATGAATTTGTGGTGTTTTAGAGGGAATGATATGGAATGGACTATGTTATAGATTTACATGATTCCGTTAACCAACATGGAGAAGGTTAAAATACAACGGATAACAAAAATGAGAATGGTGAGAATTAGAGATGAGCAAAATCGGTACCGATTTTGAGTTTCGGGATCGGTACGGTACCGGTATTTCTCAAAATTTTTATATTCAATACCAGTACCGTCCCGGTACCGAACCGAATATTTCGGTACCGGTACCAAGATTTGGTGATTTTCAGGATCGGTATTTTCGGTACCGATATGATACCGAGCTCATCCCTAGTGAGAATGAATTTAATCCATTGATCTTAGATTTGAATGGTAGAGGTTAATTTAAGAGGAAAAATTGATAGGAAGAGCATAAAGGTAATAACCAATTTTTGTTGACTTTCTCTTTTCACATGCAAGACACTTTCTCTACCAATGAATGAATACATCGAGGAGCCCGAACTCAACAGAAAACTTACAAAAATTCTTGCAGGAATTACAACAGATGTAAGCATAAAAATATAGTAAGAGTGAAGGTGTGTCTGATTAGTTATTTGCAAAATATAGAGTATATATATACATATAATTAGGTTATAAAGCTCATCGTATTGTGGCGGTGTAGTGTCACGAATTCGGTCATTAGTGCTAAGGTTCGCAAGGGTAATGATAATAAACCCAAAACGTTAACACACGGAATTAGTATTTCCACTCGTATAAATTATGATAAAAAATATTTAAAATGACATGTAGTGCGAGTGGTATGGTTGCGAGTCGACACGAATTCAGTCAGTATCGAGTTACAACAACTGAACTAAACCAAAAAAAAAATCGTATAACACCCAAACACAACAAATTAAACACTTTAAGAAAACAGAATTTGTGCGTTGCGATGGTGACTAACACAAATTCGATCGGTATCAAGCTATGCCACCCAAACTAAACAAAGAAAAAAGGTTATGGGAAATATTGATGAGGAAGACGCTCGTTCCGCAACATTTTCCAATAAGACGCTTGCGCGACACCAACCATTGATTGTTGTCTTATATATATATATATATATATATATATATATATATATATATATATATATATATATATATATATATATATATAAAGTTAAAAAATATTTAGTTTTTAAGAGTTCCTAAAAGTTCTTAACTTTTTTTGAATTCTCAAATGAAACTAACCATATATATATATATATATATATATATATATATATATATATATATATATATATATATATATATATATAGGGTTAGTTTCATTTGAGAATTCAAAAAAAGTTAAGAACTTTTAGAAACTCTTAAAAACTAAATATTTTTTTAACTTTTTTTATATATTAACATTATTTGAAATTTGCTTTATCATATTTATAAAAAAAAAAATTTTGATTACATATATAAATCACAAGTTACACATGTGTAAAATTTATGTGATAAAAATTTTCATATGTGTAAAAAAAACATAGATATGCGTAAAATAACTAATTTTCATAATTGTAATTGTAAATATAGATGTCAAAACTGATAAAACTACACTTAAATAACATCAACATACAAAAATTTTTATAAAACACGTTAGCTATTAAAAGTTCTTTCAAGTTGTTAAATAATTTAAGAGTTCTTAAATGATACGAATTATATATATATATATATATATATATATATATATATATATAGGGGAGATTTCAAATAAGAACCACTTTGAGTTTTAAGAATTCGAAAGAATACTTAACGTAACAATTTTTTTTTGAATTTTTTACACATGCGTAATATATGTAGGTGTAACGGACGTAAAAATTAGTGTAATCACTTAAATCTTTATTCTCTCTCCTATTTTAATTTTTTAATCAGATTTAATCTCAACCACATAATCTAATATATTTAATTAAATGTGTGGTTAAGAATTAAGTTCTTAAAACTTAACAAGGTTCTCAAAATATCTCTTATATATATATATATATATATATATATATAAAAGACAACGGTCAATGGTTGGTGTCGCGCAAGCCTCTTATTGGAAAACGTTGCGGAACGAACGTCTTCCTCATCAATAAATATATATATATAGTTAAAGGAACTTATAATAGCGTTACTATTTAATAATAATCCAAAGAACTAACAATGAACAACCAGAGACCTCACTGTAGCAATCACTTCTTCAATTATACATAGCATATTATGAGTAATGCAATCTCAATAAAAGTTGGAGCAATGGTAAATCTCATGAAGTAGCATTCCATACTCTTGTGTGTTACCTTTCTCCTATTGTTTGTTTTCGCACCAAAGTAACTTCTCCATATCAACCATTTTTATCATATGTTATTTTTATATATAATCATCCTAATCAACATAATTTTTGGACTTATAGGTGCAAGGAATAAACACAGCCACGCCATAGCACCTGGCCGCCCGTCACAATAAAAATGTGTGCAACCATATTGTGTTCCAAAAGGCAATCAGGGCATGCATTGTGGTGGTGGTATAGACGTTTGCAGTGAGACACATTTGTGAGAATATTTGTAAGGAGAAAAGATGTGTGCAACCATATTGTGTTCCAAGAGGCAATCAGGGCATGCGTTGTTGTTGTGGTGGTATAGACGTTCTCCTTACAAATATTCTGACACAAGGGTTTCTCACCGCAACTGTCCATAGCATCGCAACAACAATGCATCTCTGATTGCCTTTTGGATCACAATATAGTTGCACACATTTTTTTGGTGACGGGCGGCCAGGTAGTGCTGGGCGGCCATGTGCTGTGACATGGCTGCCTTTATTCCTTGCTCCTATAAGTCCAAAAATTATATTGATTAGGATAATTATATATAAAAATAACATATGATTAAATGGTTGATGTGGAGAACTTACTTTGGTGCGAAACAAACAATAGGCGAAAGGTAACACTCAAGAGTATGGAATGCGACTTCATGAGCTTTACCATTACTTGAACTTTTATTGAGATTGCATTGCTCATAATATGCTATATATAATTGAAGAAGAGATTGCTACAGTTAGGTCTTTGGTTGTTCATTGTTAGTCCTTTGGATTATTAGTAACACTATTTAGTCCCTTTAATACACACATAAACATACAGTGGCGGAGCCAGGAAATTTTTTCTATGGGTTTGAGATTTTTCGATGCTCAGGGTCAAAGTTTTCGAACCTAAATGGGTCGGGTTGGTCATTCGTGAGATAAATAAACTACAATATCACCATAATAAATGTACATAGTCAACATTTAGTAAAATACAAAGTAATATTTAATAAAAATATATTACATATTATAACTGTTCCCTATATATTTTTATGTTTTGAAAACGATTTATAACATTCTTCAATCGTGATTTCAAAAAACAACTCAGTTTCAATATAAGAAATGCAAGCATCATAGGCGTCACCCATCTAATTATGTAAAATCTAAGAAAGATTCGTGGATTGAAGGCTTGAAGCAATCAAAGAAAGAGTGGGTCGGTCGGCCGTTGTTGTCGTTTGGTTGAAGTCCGGTAGGTAAGGCGATGGTTGAAGCCTCGAGGCGAACTGGCGAAGGCAATGAGGCGATGGTTGTTTTGGCCAATAGAGAAAAAGTTTATCGGCTGCTGAGGCGATGGATGTTGTTTTTGTTCTTTTATTTAATTTGTACTAAGGGATTATGTCTAACTACGAATGTTAATTTGGTTGGGTTTACCAGGTAATTTCTATGAATAATTTGAATATTTTTTTATTATCTATATATGGGTTGTTAATGGTCCATTTTAGTTTGTTAGCAACTTTTAAAATTTTTTATATTTTATAAAAAACATATTCATTACTTAAATTTTTTTAACTAAAACTTTCATAACTAATGGGTTCGAATACATTTTTTTAAAACGATACCGGGTTTGTTCGCCGAAAAAGAATGGGTTCGCTTGTTGGTTCAGTACTATAAATTATATATAAAATCGAAAAAAGACCGGGTTCGACCGAACCTGGTTGCCACAATGCGGCTCCGCCACTGTATATATATATATATATATCAAAGATTTCTTTTGAGAACCACTTTGAGTTTTAAGAACTCGAAAGAACTCAACATAACAATTTTTTTTGAATGTTTTTTACGTATATGTAATATATGTAGGTTACATGTACGTAGAAAAATACATAATTTTTTACGCACCGAATCGGCTTATTACACAGGTGTAACGGACGTTTAAATTAGTGTAATCACTGTACATCTTTATTTTCTATCCTACTTAATTTTTAATTACATTTAATCTCAACCATTCTCATACATACATATACAAAGATATATATATATATATATATATATATATATATATATATATATATATATTGTTATATATATATATATATATATTGTTATATATATAAACATCCTTTCAAGTACATCCCTATATATATAACAATATATATATATATATATATATATATATATATATATATATATATATATATATAACATCCACGTATAACATTCAGGGTCGAGCACACGTACAACCCAAACACGTAACATTCCGATGATGATCATGCCACACGAGACTCCCCCCTCACGGGCTTTTCAGGGCCCGCCACAGGATTTAAGAACCTGAGTCGTATAGTTTGGCCCAGCCAAGATCACCATTCAATAATAACATTCAGGGCCGAGCACACGTACAACCCAAACACGTAATATCCGATGTTGATCATGGCACACGAGCCTCCCCCCTCATGGGCTTTTCAGGGCCCGCCACAGGATTTAAGAACCTGAGTCATATAGTTTGGCCCGGACAAGATCACCATTCAATAATAACATTCAGGGCCGAGCACACGTACAACCCAAACACGTAACATCTGATGTTTATCATGCCACACGAGCCTCCCCCCTCACGGGCTTTTCAGGGCCCGCCACAGGATTTAAGAACCTGAGTCGTATAGTTTGGCCCGACCAAGATCACCATTCAATAATAACATTCCGTAGTCGATAACGACTACAACATTCACCAAATATTGACCATACAATAATATATATACATACACAAATTCTATAACATTCCAAGGCCTACTAATACTCGCAAGCCTATGCAAAATAGTTTAAAACATTTCATCAAGTAAGAAAATACTTAGGTGTGCATGCTAGCCCAAAAGTAAAAGAGTAAAAAGGGCATCATGAACTCACCTGAAAAGAGCCACACAAACACCAAAGAGTTTGAGAACTTCAAAGCCAATCCACAGTTTACAAGCTTGCCGGATTGCACAAAAAGATTACTAACTAAACGTGCCGACTCGTTTATCCTACGAGACGTTCTAACATGATTTGATTGACCTAAAGCCTTGACATTACCAAATTCAATTACCTCAGCCCCCGAGGCCATGTATTTACCAAAAACACCCTTAGTTAATTCCGGGGACAAAGGATTCCCAATTTACCCCCAAAAGTTGCTGACTTTATCGATTACGCGCGTTAATGGGTTGATTACGCACTTAGATACCGACTCAGCCCCGTGTGGACCAAATTTAGTAAAATCACAGCCCACTAGTCCACACGACGCTACACGAGTTGGATGGGTCGGTAATTCGCAAGCACGATGCACAAATTACCAATAAACGCGAATTTGCGTCGTACCGACCCGTTTGAGTAACCGACAACCAATTCAGCCCAATAACATAAAAATATAGTTTTTCACTGCCAAAAAATCATACCGAGGCTACAACATCCGAATTGGTTGTTAATTCCCTCAAACAACGCGCTAGACGCAACAATTGGCAAACTAGACAACCGAAACCTAGTTTTCACTTCATCAACAGTTGACCAATCTAACGAATGCCAAAACTCATGATACTAAAGTATATTACACTAGACATACCTAAGAAGATGACGGAGCACGAACTTCAATTATAACAGCCCCGGAAGATGCGAGAAAGGGCCGCCACTGGTTAAGCCTAAAATGAACTTATCGATCAATAACGAATATAACATGCATATTTTAGCATGCAAAGATGTATTTTATTACATAGGAAAACCATGGAATTAAATTATTAAAATTTTTACCAGAGTTGTATAAATGTCTTGGGTATCTAAAAATATTTTTATTATATTTTTCCAATACACAAAAAAATCATAAAAATTCCTCCAACACAGCAAGTTACGTGCAGCTATTTCAGTGCATAACAAAATGGTTTTATTTTTATTAAAATCATTACCCAGACAAATTAAACTATTCCAATTGGGTTTGGTTCCTAACTCAAAATATTAACTTTCAGAAGTGGAACCAACCAATTTAGACTTGTCGAAAAAAGGTTATGATGTCGGGAAGACAGACTAGAATCCGTCATCCCGCGTCAGTTTTGACACTTGATCTTATAAAATCATAAAAAGTATTCAAATCTCGTCCAAAAATTACGTATTATAAATTCCTGAAACTAGACTCAAAGTAGAATATCATGGAAATAAGAATCGATCAAAAACAATGGGTTATCATCGCGTTACAGACCCTACAACAAACGAATACGAATCTGTCAGCAAACTGTTATCATCAAAACTCAACCCTAACGTGTTCAACAAAGGTTTAATGGTGAAAAAGAGTTACACTAAGATAGAATCGACCTTGAATTAGTCTCAGGAGGCTAGAGAATGGCTGGAACCAGCCCGAAAATTGAGGATGGAGGCTGCAATGTGGGTGCCGATCGAAACAGGAAGGGAAGGAATGAGAAGTAGGTTAGGGTTTTCTTGTTATAATAAACAATTACACTCTAGTCCCTCAAACATGAAAAATGTGATAGCTTGGAAGAAAGGTTAAATAATTTAACTTACGATAATGACAAGGAGGTCCCCGAAGAATGCCGGGTCAAACCCGATAAATATACAAACTCTACAACGTGCGTGTCGTTAAACAAAAATGCTGGGTGCTACATACTAATCTAACACTTTAAGTTATAAGAGGTGATGTCGTGAGCAAAAGGATGGATAAATGGACTTTTAAAACGTATTACAAGTCTCTAATTTAGAAAGATGAAACCCTGGCTTTTGACAAACATTTATAAACGATCGAGCCGATTAACGAAATTTACAGGCGCTATATTAAGTTACCTAAAGCCTCGACCTCACCTAGTTCAATTAAAACAGCCCCCGGGGCCGTATGTTTACCAAAACGACCCATAGTTACTCCCGAGAACAAAGAATTCCCAAATTACCCCCGGAAACACTAGGTGAGACTAATACGCGCGTTTAAGAGTTGTTTAGGCACTTAACATCCAACTCAGCCCCGTGTGGATCCAATTTGATAAATTCACAGCCTACAAGTCCACACGATACCACACGAGTTGGATGGGTCGGTAACTCGCAAGCACAACGCACCAACTATTCAATAAACGCGAATACGCGTTGTACCGACCCATTTGAGTAACCGACAACCAATTCAACCAAATAGTTATAAAAATAATTTTCCAACAGCCCGTACCTCAAACCGAAGCCACCCGAACTGAATTGGTCGTTAATTACTTGAACCCTCGCGTTAAACGCAACAATTCACTATTCTAGACAACCGAATACTAACTTTCAAGCTACAGCTAGTTGACCAATCAAACGAACACCAATGCACATGATTTTAAAGTATGATATATGGGACATACCTAGGAAGATTGTGGTGCAAAAACCTCAACCAAAACAGTCCCAAAATTATTCAATTGGACAGCCACCCGGTAAGCCTAAAACAAGCTATTTAACGATCAATACGCGAGATATAAAGGTTAATTAGGGTGTAAAAGACTAGTGGGGATGTGGGACTAACCTTGAATTGAAGTTTTGCACTTGGAATTGGCTGCAAAAAAAAGAAAAAGAGGGGTGTGGCTGCTGCTCCAGTTTCCGATCGGCCAAAGAAAGGGGGAGGGATTAGGGTTTGTGATATAATATAATATGTTACACTCTAGCCCCTCCAATTTGGAAGAAGTAGCAACTTGAATGAGAAGTTAATTGATTTAACGTACCGGTAAGATGAGAAGGTCACTGAGAAATGCTAGATAAATCCCGAGAGATGTACATACTTTACATGCTTTAAATCGTTTATCGGAAATTAACGGGCCTTACAAGTCCACCCCCTTACAATGGGATTCGTCCCCGAATCCCGATGCGACAGGAACAACTGCGGGTAGAGTTTCATCATCTCGTTTTCGGACTCCTAAGTAGCCCCGAAACCCCTACGGTGCCTCCACTGCACCTTCACCTGCCTAACCACCTTATTCCTCAAACGTCTTTCCTGACGGTCAAGAATAGCGATAGGTTCTTCAACGTAGTTCAGTTTACTATCGAGCTCAATATCACCCAGAGGCACATGGCCTCCTCGTCTACCAAACATTTCCTCAAATGAGACATGTGGAAAGTAGGATGAATCCCAGCGAGCTCATCGGGCAAATCCACTCTATACGCTACCTCACCAACACGGGACAATATACGGAACAGACCAATAAACCTCGGACTAAGCTTCCCCCTCTTACGAAAACGAATGATGCCCTTCCAAGGAGAAACTTTTAGCATAACTCGGTCACCAGCCTCGAACACAATAGGCCTCCGCCTTTTGTCCGCATAAGATTTTTGATGATCCTGAGCGGCCTTCATAGAAGCCTTAATCTTATCAAGCTTCTCAGTCGTAGCCTCGACCACCTCTAAACTACCCAACTGTTTCTGACCAATGGAGCCCCAACAGACTGGAGTCCTGCACCTATGCCCATATAACATCTCAAACGGCGGCATCCTAATAGTGACATGGTAACTGTTATTATAAGAAAATTCGACCAACGGTAAATGACGATCCCAACTACCACCAAAATCGATAACACAAGCCCGCAACATATCCTCAAGAGTCTGTATGGTCCTCTCGGATTGACCATCCGTTTGCGGGTGATAAGCGGTACTAATGAGAAGTTTGGTACCCATCTCCTCATGAAACTTCTTCTAAAACCTGGGGGTAAAACGCGTATCCCTGTCCGAAACAATAGATACCGGCACCCCGTGCCTAGAAACGATCTCACGAATAAATACATCGGCCAACTGCTCGGAATTATAAGTTTCTCGAATCGGCAAGAAGTGAGCGCTCTTAGCTAATCTATCCACGATTACCCAAATGGTGTCATAGCTACCCCTAGGAGTACGAGGCAGTTTAGTCACAAAATCCATTGTAAGATGCTCCTACTTCCACTCAGGTATTTCCAGGGGTTGAAGTTTCCCGAAAGGCTTTTGGTGCTCAGACTTAATTTGTAGACACATCAAACACTTACTCAAGTACTAAGCCACCTCATACTTCATCGCAGGCCACCAATTTTCAGGTCTTGGTAGCACCCGGATGAATGGAATTGCGCGACTTGTGTGCTTCATCCAATATCTTACTCCTGAATCCCCCATACATGGGTACCCAAAAACGACCGTCCTTATACTTCACCCTGTCACCGACGTCTTCCAACAATTTTTCCTGACCCCAAATACGTTCTGACATAATCCATTCCACCCGCAAAGCTTCATTCTGAACATTGGCTATCTGTTTCAAAATATCGGGCTTGAGAATAAGCTGGTAAGATTTCACGCGAATAGGTCTCGGTCTCTCTTTCCGGCTCAACACGTCGGCTACCACGTTAGCCTTACTGGGATGGTACATAATCTCCAAATCATAATCCTTAATCAATTCCAGCCACCGACGCTAACACATATTCAGTTCCTTTTGTTCGAAGAAATACTTTAAGCTCTTATGATCGGTATAGATAACACAGGGGACACCGTACAAATAATGCCTCCACAACTTAAGTGCAAACACAACCGCCGCCAGCTCCAGATCGTGAGTAGGATAATTCGCCTCGTGAGGCTTTAACTGCCACGAGGCATAAGCTATGACTCGGCCCCGCTACATCAGAACACACCCAAGCCCCTAATAAGTGGCATCAGAATAGACAACCAGATCGTCAGTGCCATCGGGTAAAGCTAAAATCAGAGCATGCGTCAACCTGCTCTTTAATTCGAGAAAAGCCTCCTCCTGTTCGGTACCCCAAACAAACTTAACGCTCTTCTTGATCAATTTGGTCAATGATGATGTGATTTTCGAAAAGTCAGGGATGAAACGGCGGTAATACCCCGCCAAGCCAGGAAAACTACGGATTTCGGATGGAGACTTAGGAGATTCCCATTCGTTTACGGCTTCCACCTTTGCAAGGTCAACCAAAATACTACTCGAGTTAATAACATGACCCAAGAACTGAACCTCGCATAACCAAAAAGAACACTTAGAAAATTTTGTGTACAACTTATTATTTCGCAGAGCTTCCAAAACTTCCGTGAGATGACCGGCGTGATTGGATTTGCTTTTGGAATACACAAGAATGTTGTCGATGAACACAATAACAGAACGATCAAGCATCGGCCTACACACCCGGTTCATAAGATCCATTAACGCAGCCGGTGCGTTGGTCAAACCGAAAGACATCACGAGAAATTCATAATGTCCATAACGAGTGCGGAAGGCAGTCTTAGGGATATCGTCCTCCCGAATTTCAACTAATGATACCCGGACCTAAGGTCGATCTTCGAAAACCAACTAGCTCCTTGGAGCTGATCAAATAAGTCGTCGATCCTTGATAGAGGGTACCGATTTTTCACAGTGAGTTTATTCAATTCACGGTAGTCGATGCACATCCGCATGCTACCGTCCTTTTTCTTGACGAACAGGACCGGGGCACCCCAAGGTGAGATGCTTGGTCGAATGAAGCCCTTGTCGAGAAAGTCTTCCAATTGAGCCATAAGGTCTTTCATTTCGTTTTGTGCTATACGGTAAGAGGCTTGAGCAACGGGTTTTGCAACCGGCACAAGGTCTATCTGGAACTCGACCTCGCGATCCGGCGGAACATCTGACAAATCATATGGAAACACATCCGGGAAATCCCAAACAGTAGGAACATCACCGAAGGTAACCACCTCGATTTTCACATTTATAGCATACGCCAGATACGCCCTGCACCCTCGCTGTATCAGTTTTCCCGCCTTAAGCATGGATATGATATGCGGTGTCGCACCATTCCGGTCACTGAAGACCGTAATTTGGGTCCCATCCGGGGCCTTAAGATGTTGGGTCGGATTTTTGATAAGGAAGATTGGAATCTTCTCAACCTCCTCAGAAAACAGCTAAGTATGGACTTCGAGCAAGCCTAGACGATCGAGCATGGTTTTACTACTTCGAGCAAGGTCTTCAGAACCTTAAATGTTTAAATTCATCTAAGTGTTAAGGCTTCGAGCAAGCTACACTTCAACGAGCCAGAGTGTTCTTCTATCGAGCATGGATTACCAATTGAGCAAATAGCTTGATCATACAAGTTTTAACCAAGTGTTACAAGCACAGGATGATCGAGCACATGGGGACAAGCATGGATGCAATAAGAAGATGTCACGAGATCAAAGCAAGGACTTCAAGCACCTCGAGCAAAATTTACATCCGAGCATGCTAAAGATTGCTGAATAGGATGACTGAAGACATCAAGAAGAATGAGCTTGCTCGATGGACTAGTTCGAGCAAAGCATGAATTAGTCAAGAGGAATGAAGCTTACTAGAGGAGAATATCTTCATTGAAGAAATTCTAAGTAAAGTATGCTCGAGGACAATCATCGATCATACCTAGCATAGTGAGTCTGCTCGAGCAAGACTGCTATCTTGCTCGAGGACTCAACACTTGTATTGTTTTGTATATTTCATTATGTAATAATTTGGAACTCTTAGAAGGAATGTCAGGGTCTATAAATAGGGTCCTAGGTTTCATTTAGGGCACGAGACGGATACGGATAAGGACGCATAGAATACGAGAAACATTCTAAAAGAATATTCTATTTGTTTCCTCGTACTGCCGCCGCCGCCGTCACGCACGAAACCCTAGACATTCCTTTCACTGTTTCATTAACGACTCATTTAATACAGTGAATCTTTGTCTTTGAATGTGCTTTTATTGATTACTTATTATCATTTCTGTTTGTTATTTTCATTCCTTCATTCCCACTTGTTGGATATCCTGATTCCGCCGGGATATTCAATAGGCCTTTGGGTTATTGAGTTGGTGTGTTCTTGTCAACCTTTTCTAAGGTTTCACCCGACTCACAGTCCTGACAAGTGGTATCAGAGCTTTGGAAGCTCGCTGAAGGCCACGGGACAGAAGGTTTGTGAAAAAGCTTGAAACTTTACTCTGTTTCACTACTACAAATTCCAGATCTGCTGAAATGGAAGACCAAGAAGTCTCTACCAACAAGATTCCAAGATTGCTTGGACAAGAAAACTTTATCAAATGGAAGGTGCTTTTTGAAGCAGCAGTAAACTACAACGAACCAGAGCTTTGGACTTCCATCACTGAAGGAAACTATGTTCCTTCAACAGCTCCGAACAACAATACCTCCGTTGAGCTAAAAATGAAGAAACGGGACGATAAGGCTTTGTCTATGCTGAAGTTAGGGCTTTCTTGGGAAATTTTGACAACTGTCAATCATCATAAGACCGCAAAGGGTATGTATGATGCATTTATCGACATGTTTCAAGGAAATACTGAACTAAGAGACATCAAGAAAGATAGACTGAAGCAACAACTAGACAGGTTCAAGTTTAAAGACTGAGAAAGATTAAAATCAGTTTTGCAGAGGTTTATGATGATTGTAAACGACATAAGAACAACTGATCTGCAGATCTCTGACTTTGAGTTGAACAAAAAGCTTTTATCATCCTCGTCCGGTGAATGGTACACTGCTAGCAAGTTTATCAAAGAAAAAGCCAATTTCCCCAACTTTAAGTTGGATGATGTAATTGCATTTCTCAAGGCCGTAGACATGAGATGATTGAAAATCATATGATTAAAGAGGACAAGCCAAGTTTTCAAGTGAATAATGCTCTAGTAGCACCAATGGGCAACCTCTCAATCAAGAACCAGCAGCCTATTATCGAAGAGCCATCAGAAACAAGTTCAACATGTAGTGGCTAGTCAAGGTTTAATGTTCAGCTGATTGACGATGATACTACCTCTACAGCAAATGGGCAGTCAACATTTATGCAGAACAACAATGCTCAAGGAACAGACTATCAAGCATTGTTCTCTATGTTTATTGAGTCATATCATGCCTTTGTCGCCAAGAACCTGATCAACACAAGTATTGTGCAGGAAGATCTTGAGCAAATCGATGCTGATGACTTGGAAGACATGGACATAAAGTGGCAAGCAGCTATGTTAGCTGTGACAAGCAAAAGGCTGTATAGCAGAAAAACTGGAAGAACAAGCTTTAATGGACCGAATGAAAGAATCGGCTTTGACAAATCAAAGGCCATCTGTTATAATTGTCAACAACCAGGACACTTTGCTAGAGAGTGCAACATGCCAAAGCAAGTTGGTAATCAAGTGAGTCATAACCAATTCTATCAAAACCCGAATCAGAACTTCCAGCACCAGAGAAATCAGATTACCAACCAAAACCCCTATCAAAATCCAAACATACCCCAACAACAAACCTTTCAACCCCAAAGAAACAACCAAATGCAGGTTCACACTAATCTGAACAGAGCTAATCAAAACAATGTGAACCAGCTGAGAGATCAAGGAAATGTTGTAGAAACCAGGGTGCCACAGGATGGGGAATTTGATTGGAGCAACCATGCAGCTGAGATCGAAAAGGCAAATGTTGATTTTATGGCCATAGTGCAGGACAAGCCTGAATCTTCAAATGTGCAGGTACAATCTGATATTTCAATTTCTGATCTTCTTATTACCATTGATGAACTAAATCAGGAGATTGGAAAGTGGAAAACTGAGTGTGGGAGAAAGGAAGCATTCTTGAATGTATATGAAGCCAGTGAAGCAACTTATGAAAATCAAATCAAGGGGCTTGAAGAGGTTGTATGCAGGCATACCAAACCCAATCAAAAATGACAATTGAAATTGAGGGGTTGAAGAAGATGTATGCTGAAGAGAAATTGAAAAATGCTGACTTGTTAATTCAAATGGAATTCTTGAAGAACCTTGTTTCTACAGGAAGAGAAGTACAAAAAGGTGCCACCACCTTTCTGTGATAGCTACCCACTGAAAGTAGACAAGGAAAGCAGAAGTGAATATCTGAAACAGTTCAAGAAGGTGTTTGATGATAAGGCTGATTTTGTAAAACAGTATGATGATGTGTTTGTGGATAAGAATGGAGAGTTTAAAGTGAAACAAAGTGAGGAACCAGAGATTAAGAAGAATGAAAAGTTGGAAAGTGAGAAAAAGAAGTGGAGTGAGTACTTAAGTGAAGATAGTAACTGCAGCTATGGGAGCACAAAATCATCTAAGGGAAAGAAGAAAAAGGGATCCAACAAGAAGAAAAGTGAAAAGATTCCTCTTCTGCCAAAGATAACTCCAAAGTTGAAGAAGCACTATGAAAAAATTAGAAAAGAACATGTAATGTTTGACATTTGTGCTAGACCATAGTTTGAAATCAAGAAAAGAAATGAAGTAGCAATAAAATCTTTTTATGATCAGTCACATCCTCCAATCTATCCAGTCTTCTCAAACTATGAACTATTTGACATTGGAGATGTGGAGTATGTACCAATGAGAAAATCTGTAAGAGAAGAAAACGGAAACTGTTCAAGAACCTCATCCAAGTTGAAGCCTGTAGTGTTTGTCAAAGAGAAATATCATCTGGAGCCTGATCTGAACAAACCAATCAAAATGGACTTTAGCAAATCTTTATGTCCTAAAACTTCCCTAGGCTTTGACTTCCCCAAACCCAGTGACAAAATTAAAGACAAGCAATTGCTTGAAGACATGGGGAGTTATGGCAAGGTCTGGTGCAAGAAGTGTGATGCCTATGGTCATCACATTGACTCTTGCTGGTTTGAAGAGGAAGAGTTTGTAGTTCCTGATGTGGTCTGTGGGTTTGACATGAAAGGATACAAGAAAATGTATCAAAGATACTTAAATGAAGAAAAAGGCAGTTCAGATGATGAAGAGAAAAGGTCAGTGATAGAAAAAAGATTGAAACAAGTATTGAAAATCAAGGATGAAGCAAGGGTATCAAGCAAACTTGTAAGGAACAAAAGGTCAAGTGACAAAGGAAAAGAAAAGATTAGACCTGGTGTCTTTAATGGGGATGAGAAATTTTTGATGAAGCAGGGTTATGAACATAGAGGGTTCCAATGGAAAACTAAGAAGGAGTTGACTGAAAAGAAGGACTATGTGATTGAGCAAACTGAAGAATTAATCAAGTCACAAGTTGTGAAGGCTGGGTCAGATTCAGACTCAGAAGAAGAATGTGAAGTTGTGTATGAAGACCCACCTCTAGTTCCAGCTCCAACTCCTGATGAATCTTCACCTGACACTTAATTACAAACTGATGTAGTTTGTGACTTAGAATCCAACTAACTCTGTTTTGTATGTATGTGCAGGAACAGTCCTTGAACAGTAATGACTTATGGTACATGGACAGTGGATGTTCCAGGCATATGACCTGTGATAAAGGTGTTCTCATCAACTATGAAAGAAAATATGAAGGGCCAGTTGCTTTTGGGAGTGATGAAAATGGAGAGAAGATTGTTGGAAGAGGAACACTCACCAATAGAAAAGTATCCTTTGAGAATGTGCTGCATGTTGAAGGACTACAGTACAATCTACTCAGCGTTTCTCAAGTTTGTGATAAAGGGTACAAGGTGGCCTTTAATGATCAACACTGTCTGATTTTGAAGCCTGAGTTTGTGATTCCAACTGAGATGATCATGATGATGGCTCCAAGAAATGGCAACCTCTATGAGCTAAGAATGAACATTGCTACATCTAGAGGTGGTTCATCCTTTGTTTCCAAAACCACTGAAAATGAGTCAAAACTGTGGCATAGGAAGATGTGTCATGTAAACTTGAAGAACATGAACAAACTTGTGAAAGGTGAACATGTTGTTGGCCTTCCCACAAAAGAGATCAAGCTAGAAGAAAAATACACATCTTTCCTTAAAGGAAAACAACATAAATCCTCACATAAAAGCAAAATGATAAACACCATTGATGAGGTCTTGGAACTATTACACATGGATCTATTTGGTCCAGTAAGTGTTCCAAGTATTGGAAAGAAGAGATACTGCATAGTGATCACTGATGATTATTCAAGGTTTACTTGGATATACTTCATGGGCAGCAAAGATGAAACCCAAGATTTGATCAGAACCTATGTGCTGAAAATGGAAAATCAACTTGAAAGAAAGGTAAAGGTCATTAGAAGTGACAATGGGACAAAATTCAAGAATGGAATTATGGATGAATTCTGCACTTCTAAGGGGATCTTTCAACAATACAGTGCACCTAGAACTCCTGAACAGAATGGTGTTGCAGAAAGAAGAAACAGAACATTGATTGAAGCTGCAAGGACCATGATTGCTGATGCAAATCTGCCAGTCACTTTTTGGGCAGAAGCAATCAACACTGGATGTTATGTGCAGAACAGGGTTCTACTAAACAAGGCTCAAAACAAGACTCCATATGAGGTTATCTTCAAAAGAAAGCCTTATGTGAAGTTATTAAAGCCTTTTGGATGCAGATGCTCACTGTTGAATACAAAGGACTATCTAAATAAATTCTAGTCAAAGTCTCTGGAATGTTTCTTTGTGGGCTACTCATCTCACCCAAAGGCTTACATAGTCTATGTGAAGGAGCACATGGTGGTCATTGAGTCTTCAGATATAATATTCAATGAAAACCACTTTAACAATGTTGAAGGTCCCAAATGGCTTTTTGACTTGGAAAAGATGATCAAGTCTTTCAAAATCTACATTGAAGATATGGATGACAGCATGTACAGAACCAGCTTTGAAGATAATGGAAAACAAAAACAAGTTGATCTGGACAAGCTATGGTCATCTGTTGCTCCTGAAACAAATGGATTTAACTTTGAAAGAAACAACCAGCAAACTGCTGAAGTTGAGATGAATGAACAAGATGCAGCATTTGAAGTTTCTAATGAAGGTCCAAGTGAAGTAGAGAGTGAACCCATTCAAAGTCAACAACCTGTTCAGTCTGAAGGGATAAATCACTTTGAAGATAGGTTTCAGTCTTTGTTTAACTCTCTACAATTTGGGTCAAATGAAGCTTCATCATCAGAGATTAATCAAGTTCAAGCAACTGATGAAATTTCAAGAGAGAATGGAAAGTGAATCTGCTGAGTTAAATATGACCATTCTAGAGACAGAAGTGTCTGCACAACAAGTTGTGCAGACCACCTCTGTTGAAAGAAATCACCCTACAAAAAATATAATAGGAGAGTTGCATGAAAGAGTGACTAGAAGCTCTTCTGAAAAGGCAAACATCTGTCTGTATGCTTGCTTTTTATCCCAAGTTGGACCAAAGAACATTAATCAAGCTTTGAAAGACAACAACTAGGTAGAAGCTATGCAGGAAGAGTTAACCAAATTCAGAGACTTACATGTATGGGACTTGGTTGACAAGCCCAGAGGCAAGTATGCTATTAGAACAAAATGGGTGTTCAGAAACAAGAAAGATGAAAGGGGGATTGTGATTAAGAACAAAGCAAGATTGGTGGCTCTAGGATGCTTACAGGAAGAAGGAGTGGACTTTGAAGAGGTTTTTGCTCCAGTTGCACGACTAGAGGCTATCAGGATCTTTCTTGCATATGCAGCATCAATGAACATTAAATTCTATCAACTTGATGTAAAATCTGCATTCTTAAATGGAAAGATTGATGAAGAAGTTTATGTCACTCAACCTCCAGGATTTGAAGACCCAGTTCATCCCAACAAAGTTTACAAACTCAGCAAAGCTTTGTATGGACTGCATCAAGCACCAAGAGCCTAGTATGATGAGCTGTCAAACCATTTGTTAGAAAATGGCTTCTACAGAGGAGCCATTGACAAGACTCTGTTCTATAAAAGGAGGAATTAGGATCTGCTGCTGCTGCAAGTGTATGTGGATGACATTATCTTTGGCTCTACAAATGAACAAATGTGCAAGGAGTTTGAGCAAGTAATGAAATCCAAGTACAAGATGAGCTCAATGGGGGAAATGAACTTTTTCCTTGGACTTCAGGTGCAACAGAAAGCTAATGGAATCTTCATTAATCAACCAAAGTATGTACAAGAGATTCTTAATAAATTCAAGTGCCAAGACTTCAAGATAGTGTCTACACCGATGGACACACATGAGAAAATGGTACCTAATGAAAAGGGGGAGCCGGTGGACCAGCATGAATATAGGGCCAAGATAGGATCACTGATGTATCTCACAGCATCTAGGCCAGATATTATGTTTGCTGTATGTGTCTGTGCCAGATTCCAAGCTAACCCCAAGGCCTCACATATGCTAGCAGTTAAGAGGATCTTCAGATATCTAAAGGGAAAACCAGATTTGGGGATTTGGTATCCAAAGAACCCTTCCTTTGACTTGATGGCCTACACAGATAGTGACTATGATGGTTGCAATATGAGTAGAAAATCAACCTCTGGAGGATGCCGTTTCTAGGGAACAGGCTGGTGTCTTGGCAATGCAAGAAGCAGACTACAGTGTCAATCTCTACTGCTGAAGCTGAGTACATTGCTGCTTCTGCCTGCTGTGCACAGGTTCTGTGGATTCAAAATCAACTACTGGATTATGGTCTGAATTTCTTACTTACACCTATTTTAATTGATAATATTGCAGCTATGTTCATTGTTAAGAATCCAGTCCAACATTCTAAGACTAAGCACATTGAAATTAGACATCATTTCATTAGGGACTGTCAGGAAAAAGGTTTAATAGAAATGAAAAGGGTAGACACATCTGATAATTTGGCTGATTTATTCACCAAACCTTTAGATAAAACCAGGTTTCATTTTCTGTAAAATGCCTAGGAATGATAAATGCTGATGAAGTTTAATTTAGGATGTGTGCTTAAGTGAGGTGCTTACTGATTATCTGTGTTACTCACTTTGAATGTTTGCATGATGATTTGCTATGCCTAACTGATTAGTCTAATCGCATGAATCATGTAAGTGACTGTTCTTGTGTGTAAATTTTGTTGAAATGGCTTATTACTGCTTTTGGTACTCTGATATGTGTTTGCATGATGTAGTTCAGTGATTCTAAGTACATCGAGTATGAACCTGTGCTTGATATTGTGTTAGTTGCTCCTCGAGCACAAGCAAAGGCACTTGTAAGACTATTCTAAGTCCTTCGAGTACAGATGTCATAGCTCAGTTGCTCGAGCATAGAATTTTGTCTTGAAAACTTTTCCAAGTATTTCGAGCATAATCTGTGTTGCATGGTGTGTTTAATGTTCTTCGAGCAAAAACAAAACATACTTGAGGTTTCTCAATTAACTCGAGCACAAAAGTTGTGTTACTTGTGGTCGAGCATGGACATGTGTTATGGAAAACTTTCTAAGTATTCCAAGCATAAGTATACTGCTCGAGCACTCAGCTAAGTCTTTTAAGCACAAGCACTAAAATGATAAATCTTAAGGTTGCTCGATTGACTTTCGAGTATGCTCGATGAATTTCTGAGCATGCTCGACAGTCTTCTGTGATTATCTAAATGATTTCTACTGTCTGGATGAATGTGTTTGATATTGTGATAGTTTGTGCTTGTTAAATGTGCTTAACTGACAACACTACTTTCAAAATCAATGTTTTTCAATTGAACTTTAAAAAGAAATGGTTTTGAAAATGGTAAATGTTTTTGACTAAGCAACACTGTTTTCGGTGATATCTCATAAGAGATATGATAATATTATCCAAGTTCCAAGCTTCTACGAAGCTAAACACTGTTTTCTGTGGAGATAGAATCCAACTAAAAATGGAAATGATAGTATGTTGCCTAATCTCCTAACCCATGGATTAGAAGCTTAAAAGGTTTCTGTTCAGTAAAATGACAATTCGTGTGGCGTCTTCTCATGAGTGTAGTGACGGAAGTGATACAAATATACGAATATACTAATCATGCCAAGTTTGATGTGGTGATTCATTTGAAGACCAAGGTATGTCTCCTTACACATCTCTCCGTATGATAGACAGAAAGGTGATTATCCAGTCATACATGAGCTCGTTGCTGTTTTGGTCCATCAAAACAAATTTATGAAAAATATATATATGAGCAGATAAGAGTGCTAAATGTAGTTGAAAATGCTATCAAAAGTAAAATGAAGCAAAAAGAATAGTATTGAAAACGAAACTAGAAAATGCTTCAAAAAGCTTATATTCTATAAATAAATTATCATGACTTTAAGGGGCACTTCGGGAACTACAAGAGGGGGGCATTCAACTAAGTCCTAAACACTCTGAATGTAAGGCATGTAAGTCTGGATGGCATGTAAGTCCAACATTCAACCTTGAAGTCTGATATATATATATATATATATATATATATATATATATACATATACATATATATATATATATACTGCTCGAATAAATAAATATAATTTGACCAAGACATCAGGGGGTTGAAGTCAAATTGGGGTGATTGGAGAAAGCTGAATAAGCTTTGAGAAGAGATAAGGGACAACCTGAAATTCAAACTGTAACCATTCTAACCCAAGCAATTAAATTGAAACTTAAGCATATCACGAAAGTCATAAGAATCATGTTAAGTGCTTCCACCTAGTGTCAACCTGACTTAAGTCATAATAAGGCTGAAAATTAAATGGTGTGATAGTTATTAAATAATATGATCCAATGTTGAGATCTTTCCAAAAAAATTAAAATGAATTTTGAACTGGATTTTGATATCTTATTTCACCTTAAACAAAAAGCTAAGGTCAGCTCATCAAGTTGAAATGATTATCATTAATTCGAGCAGAGGAACTTTGCTTACTAAGTATGATAACATTGTGTCAAGTATACTATGTGACCTGTATGAATTATCTATGTATTTCGAGCATGCATTTTACCTTCGAGCATTCTGATGACATGAAAATTAGCTGTCAAGTGTTTCGAGCATGCATCTTACGTACGAGCACCTTCTATAATGTGAAAATTGACGTTATGTGTTTCGAGCATGATTGCATGATAAATTGTAAGACCTAAGTCTTCAAGCATAGAAGTGTGCTAGGTGGTTCGGTATGAAAGTTCGAGCTTAGGAAAATGGATCATTTTATTAAGTAGTTCGAGCAAACTTGTGAGCTAGACACTTAGGTTGTGCGTTCGTGTTGATACATGGTTTTTCCGTCTCGGTCTTTATTGATTTTGATAATGTAATAGTTTAATAGTATAGGGGTTATAAATGTAAATTTGCCTATGTGTAAGGCACATTCGTTACTCCGTAACGAATATGTCACATTCGTCTTAAATGTAAGTCCCATTCGTTAACCAAGTTTAACGAATGGAACATAACAAATGTGGGCTATACGCTATCATTAAAGTATTAACGAATAAGTTTGTTTATTCGTTAAGTAATTGTAACGAATGACCTATTCGTTAAGCTTATCTTAACTAATAAGGTCATCATCTATATATGCCCCATGTAAACTATTATAACATAACAGTTCTGATATTTTCCTGATTCCCTCTCGTTACTCTGCCCATTTGCTTTCTCAACACACACAGTACACACACTAAAGTATACCTAGCCTAACCGTATAGATAATCAACATGAACATCGTTGTAATCATAAGATCTAGATCTGATTGAACTCTCACAAGTGGTATCAGAGCCACTGATCTGATCTTCGATGCTTCTAGTTGGTTTAATCATAAAATTGATCATGTATTGGATTCGGTTCATGACTAATTGATTGAAATTTGAAGTTCAATTGAGTTCAAGTGAAATAGAGACTTGTATGTCATGACGAATTGATTCGAAATGAACTTTTCTAAGTGTTTTGAATCGTTATTAATGTATTAGGGAATGAGAAAGGTTCAATTGAGTTTGAATTGAGGAATGAATAGATGATTGTAAGTTTGAATTGAGTTCGGATTGTTGTGGATCTGGATTGAGTAATTGACAAAGTCTAATTAGTGTTTGTGAGTTCGGACAAGATCAGTGAGGTTTGGAATTGGTTTATGAACAGATTGGTAAAGGTTTTAGGGTGAATAAGTTAGATTTGGATGGATTTGAAGTTTGAATTGATTTTCAGACCTGATGAAGATTTGCATACTCATTCGTTACGATGAAGACTGATTCGTTTAGACTTAACTGCTCATTCATTAATTCTAACTGCCTATTCGTTAAAACCTAACGGTTCATTCGTTAGCCATTCGCTAGTCAAATCACATTCGTTAAATCTGATTTCATATTCGTTTCAAAACGATTCATTAGCACCATTCGTTATACCTCATTCGTTAATCTCTTTTCATTTCATTTATTAACGAATATCGATCCATTCGTTAATCAGTTCATTCGTGAAAATCTTTAACGAATATCACTCATTCATTAAAAGGAGTTACTCTCATTTGTTACTGTGTACCCATTCGTGTGAACAGTAAACAATAAACTTTAAAGGATTGAAAAATTTGATCCTTGAAGTTTAAACAATTGTTTCCTCATGGCTTCGCAAAACGTTTCTTACTATGCATTAGCATCTCAGAATGCTTTAATGCAGCAGATGCTGACCATGGATAATGAAATTGGCAGTCACAACAAATGTCCCAAATTGTTAAAACTGTCAGACTTTGCTCGTTGGGAACCGAGGTTCCGTGCACACTTGGGATCCATTCATCCAAGTAGCGTGCGTTTTCTCGATGATGTGTATGCGATACCTTTGGTAGGCAGTGACAACATGGGGTGGACTCCTAAGGAATTCAAGAATTAGTGTTTGTGAGTTCGGACAAGATCAGTGAGGTTCAGAATTGGTTTATGAACAGATTGGTAAAGGTTTTAGGGTGAATAAGTTAGATTTGGACGGATTTGAAGTTTGAATTGATTTTCAGACCTGTTGAAGATTTGCATACTCATTCGTTACGATGAAGACTGATTCGTTTAGACTTAACTGCTCATTCATTAATTCTAACTGCCTATTCGTTAAAACCTAACGGTTCATTCGTTAGCCATTCGCTAGTCAAATCACATTCGTTAAATCTGATTTCATATTCGTTTCAAGACGATTCATTGGCACCATTCGTTATACCTCATTCGCTAAACTCATTCGTTAATCTCTTTTTATTTCATTTATTAACGAATATCGATCCATTCGTTAATCAGTTCATTCGTGAAAATTTTAACGAATATCACTCATTCATTAAAAGGAGTTACTCTCATTTGTTACTGTGTACCCATTCGTGTGAACAGTAAACAATAAACTTTAAAGGATTGAAAAATTTGATCCTTGAAGTTTAAACAATTGTTTCCTCATGGCTTCGCAAAACGTTTCTTACTATGCATTAGCATCTCAGAATGCTTTAATGCAGCAGATGCTGACCATGGATAATGAAATTGGCAGTCACAACAAATGTCCCAAATTGTTAAAACCATCAGACTTTGCTCGTTGGGAACCGAGGTTCCGTGCACACTTGGGATCCATTCATCCAAGTAGCGTGCGTTTTCTCGATGACGTGTATGCGGTACCTTTGGTAGGCAGTGACAACATGGGGTGAACTCCTAAGGAATTCAAGAATTAGTGTTTGTGAGTTCGGACAAGATCAGTGAGGTTCAGAATTGGTTTATGAACAGATTGGTAAAGGTTTTAGGGTGAATAAGTTAGATTTGGACGGATTTGAAGTTTGAATTGATTTTCAGACCTGATGAAGATTTGCATACTCATTCGTTACGATGAAGACTAATTCGTTTAGACTTAACTGCTCATTCATTAATTCTAACTTCCTATTCGTTAAAACCTAACGGTTCATTCGTTAGCCATTCGCTAGTCAAATCACATTCGTTAAATCTGATTTCATATTCGTTTCAAGACGATTCATTAGCACCATTCGTTATACCTCATTCGCTAAACTCATTCGTTAATCTCTTTTAATTTCATTTATTAACGAATATCGATCCATTCGTTAATCAGTTCATTCGTGAAAATTTTAACGAATATCACTCATTCATTAAAAGGAGTTACTCTCATTTGTTACTGTGTACCCATTCGTGTGATCCTTGAAGTTTAAACAATTGTTTCCTCATGGCTTCGCAAAACGTTTCTTACTATGCATTAGCATCTCAGAATGCTTTAATGCAGCAGATGCTGACCATGGATAATGAAATTGGCAGTCACAACAAATGTCCCAAATTGTTAAAACTGTCAGACTTTGCTCGTTGGGAACCGAGGTTCCGTGCACACTTGGGATCCATTCATCCAAGTAGCGTGCGTTTTCTCGATGACGTGTATGCGGTACCTTTGGTAGGCAGTGACAACATGGGGTGAACTCCTATGGAATTCAAGAATTAGTGTTTGTGAGTTCGGACAAGATCAGTGAGGTTCAGAATTGGTTTATGAACAGATTGGTAAAGGTTTTAGGGTGAATAAGTTAGATTTGGACGGATTTGAAGTTTGAATTGATTTTCAGACCTGATGAAGATTTGCATACTCATTCGTTACGATGAAGACTGATTCGTTTAGACTTAACTGCTCATTCATTAATTCTAACTGCCTATTCGTTAAAACCTAACGGTTCATTCGTTAGCCATTCGCTAGTCAAATCACATTCGTTAAATCTGATTTCATATTCGTTTCAAGACGATTCATTAGCACCATTCGTTATACCTCATTCGCTAAACTCATTCGTTAATCTCTTTTAATTTCATTTATTAACGAATATCGATCCATTCGTTAATCAGTTCATTCGTGAAAATTTTAACGAATATCACTCATTCATTAAAAGGAGTTACTCTCATTTGTTACTGTGTACCCATTCGTGTGAACAGTAAACAATAAACTTTAAAGGATTGAAAAATTTGATCCTTGAAGTTTAAACAATTGTTTCCTCATGGCTTCGCAAAACGTTTCTTACTATGCATTAGCATCTCAGAATGCTTTAATGCAGCAGATGCTGACCATGGATAATGAAATTGGCAGTCACAACAAATGTCCCAAATTGTTAAAACTGTCAGACTTTGCTCGTTGGGAACCGAGGTTCCGTGCACACTTGGGATCAATTCATCCAAGTAGCGTGCGTTTTCTCGATGATGTGTATGCGGTACCTTTGGTAGGCAGTGACAACATGGGGTGGACTCCTAAGGAATTCAAGAATTATGAAACTCAAGAGTTGAAAGATTTTGAGAGTGAAACTAAAGCTTATTCAACTCTCACTATAGCATTACCTGAACAAATTTTTCATCAATATAGTACCAATAAGATCTGTGCTTCACTATTCACAACTTTGAAAACAAAAAGTTTGGGGAATACTCTCGAGAGTAAAAAGACTCTCGCAAAATTTCAATTTAGAAATTTTATTTTGATGAAAAATGAGACGGTTGAAGAGATGATTAACCGATTTAGTCATCTGATTGTTGAGATGTCTAGTGTCAATCTTGAGCCAACTGAAACATATAAGATTGATACACTGAAGAATGCCTTGCCTCCTTCATATTCGACTTTCCTGTTTGTACTGAAATAAAACGGTTTCATTCGAAACACCAAGCTTATAGCTGTACAATTCATCAATAAGATTGATGAAAGAGAATTTGATATCAAATGTCAAAACTCATTGAAGGAAAATCAAAACCAGCATCCCTCAAATCAAAATCCTTCACTCTATGGAGGTTCTATACCAGCAAATCTTTCTTCAAGTTCTGTACCAATTAATGCTCTCTTTGCCCAGCTCAAGAAGAAACTCCTAATGTAAACTGTCCTCCTAATGTATGCTTTATGGCCAATGGAGCTAATGCAAGCACAAATGCTCCAGCTTCAAGCTTGCCTAAAGTAAATTTGTAAGATGCTGAACAACAGTTTGCGTTCGTGTGCCCTTTCATGACCTCATATGAACAGCTTGTTGGAATCAAGATTACCACGAGTGAACTAACATATGAGGACTATGATCAAATTGACCTGGATGATCTTGAGTTAATGGATCTCAAATGGAACATGGCTATGATTGTTTGAAAAGTCAAGAGATTTATGCAGCGAACTAGGAAAGATCTTCCTACTTTGAATAAAAGGGTCGGATTTGATAAACAGAAGGTGAAACGTTACAATTACGGGGACTTTGGTCATTTTTCCAAAGAATGTGATAAGCCAAGAAAAGAAATTTATGGGCCACGCAATTCAGATAGATCTTCAGGAAAGAATTCATCTGGTGGGGATAAGAGTAAAACGACTTTATCTGGTGGTGAACAAGATAAGTCTTGTAAGACCCCGAATCCCGGGAATCCTACAGTTGGTAATCATATCCAAAGATTCTCAAAGATTTAAAGTCAAACAATTTCATCTTATTAAAATCGTTTCAGAGTAATAAACAGCGGAAAATCACAAGTACTAAAACCAAGTTCCCAAAACCATAATTTAAATGTTTAAAGTAATAAATGAAAAGAAAATAGTTTGCGTATTAATCTCCGACTACTTATGCCTTCAACCGTCCAAGTAGTCTCGAGCACGTCCAAGCGGTAAGCATCCTCCTCTAAACCTGAAACTCACACTAACATACACACAAAGTCAGCTTGAGCTGAGTGAGTTCAAGTTTTAATAATAGACATTTTAAATAAATCAGTCCAAGGGTTTAAATATAAAAACGGGATTATAAAATATAATACGGGATACGACCAGTTAGGCCACCATCAACACTAAGTATTCGTACTTAGACATCTATATACATCCATATATTTATATCCCTACAAATACCATCCAAATACTAACATCAGGGTCGAGCACACGTACAACCCAAACACGTATACCAAAAGTTTTTAAAGTAAAAAGAGTGCATCCATTAAGTCATCGTTACTGAAGACTAAACATTCTCATACATACATATACAAAGATGTATATATATAAACATCCTTTCAAGTACATCCCTATATATATATATATAACAATATATATATATATATATATATATATATATATATATTTATATACAACATCCACGTATAACATTCAGGGTCGAGCACACGTACAACCCAAACACGTAACATCCGATGATGATCATGCCACATGAGCCTCCCCCCTCACGGGCTTTTTAGGGCCCACCACAGGATTTAAGAACCTGAGTCATATAGTTTGGCCCGGCCAAGATCACCATTCATCCGTATGCAAACACGAAGTAGGCATACACAACATTCAGTAGTCGAGAAGACTACAACATCGCCAAATAGAGGCCAAACAATAATGTATATATATGTATATATATATTTAACATCCCAAGGCCTACCATATACTAGCAAGCCTATATAAAATAGTTTAAAACATTTCATCAAGTAAGAAAAAAACTTAAGTGTGTATGCTAGCCCAAAGTTTAAAAGAGTAAAAAGGGCATCATGAACTCACCTGCCACAAGGCATGAATTCACCACGAGCTAAAGAGTCCCTAAGAAATCCCAAACTCAAACACCTGCCGGTTTACATTCAAACATTACTAGCGACATCAAAAGAACTCACTTATCCTACGAGACGTTCTAACATGGTTCGAGTTACTTAAACCTCGACCTCATCAAACTAAATCACAACAGCCCCCAAGGCCTCACATTTACCAGAACGACCCATAGGTACTCCCGGGAATAAAGAATTCCCAAATTACCCCCGGAAGCACTAGGTGATACTAACACGCGCGTTTAAGAGTTGTTTAAGCACTTAACATCCAAATCAGCCCCGTGTGGACCTAATATGATAATTTCACAGCCAACAAGTCCACACGACGCTACACGAGTCAAATGGGTCGGTAACTCACAAGTACAACGCACCAACTATTCAATAAACGAAATTGCGCTTTGTACCGACCCGCTTGAGTAACCGACAACCAATTCAGCCCCAAAACTTATAAAAATGATTTTTCAACAGTCCGTAACACGAACCAATGTCACCCAAACTAAATTTGTCGTTAATTACTCCAATACTCGCGTTAAGCGCAACAATTCACTATTCTAGACAACCGAATATCCACTTTCAAACTACAACTATTTGACCAATCAAACTAACACCAATGGATATGATTTTAAAGTATGTTATACTAGACATACCTAGGAAGATGTTGGTGCGAAAACCTTAGCCAAAACAGCCCCGGAACTACTCAACTGGACAGCCCTCCGACAAGCCTAAAAAAACAACCGAATTTTGACAAATAAACGCGCCATATGGATTAATTAAGGTGAAAAAGAGTTGAAACAATATGGTACCGACCTGGAACAAACCTCGAGAGGCTGGATGGTGGCTGATTTGCACGCAAAACAAGAGAGAAGGGGGGGGGGTGGGGTTGCGCCAATCGGACCTGGGTTGGGTTAGGGTTAGATTTTTTTTATAAAGTATAATAATAATATAATACATTCTGGCCCCTCCACTTTACTAAGAGTTGAATTCGTAAGAAAATTTAAGTAAGATAAGCTTACGAGGGTGGCAAGGAGCTCCCGAGAGAAAGCTGGGTCAAGCCCAAAAGGTGCACGAAATCCTACAAGTTTAAGCCTTTTGTCGGAAAATTACGGACGTTACAAGTCTCCTGCTACTCAAGCTCTGGTGGTTAATGAAGATGTTGATTGGTCTCAACGTTTGTTAGGAAATCAAGCTAATATGGCAATTGTTGAACCAGTGAAGAAATTCGAAGATGCTAGCAGTGATAATGTATCTGAGGAAAGTGATTCATCTGACTCTAAGACTGATACTGCTCAAAGTTCGTCATCTTAAACCCGAATCAATTCCTGATCAAGTTGAATCTTATGCATGTATGGCTAAGTTTGATGAGGTATGTCTCAAACCTCAAGTTAATGTATCTGAATCTTCACCTGAAGTGATTGAGTGTGCTGAATGTGCTGTATTCAAAGCCAAACATGAAACAGCATTAAATCAGAACAATACTCTCACAAAAGATCACTTTATGATCAATGAATGCTATAAACAAAAATCAAAATTACTAGAACAATCAACTCTTAAAATTCAAAATCTGTCTGAAAGCAATCATGATCTTAAAGCTGAGATTTAGTGTAAGATTATTGTTGTTGATCAACATTTTAAGGAGATTCTTCGACTCTGAACCTGTATTTCTAATCTCAAAAATGAAGTGATGGAACTTAAAAATAAGCTTGGAAAATTTAGAGATTCATCATTTCTTTTGAATGAAATCATTAAAGTTAACCATTCACATAAGGAAAATGGAAAAGCAGGTTTGGGATATGTCGAGATTCCTCCTCACACTATAAGGAAGATTATAGTAGTATTCTTGATGGGGAAAAATGCTTAGATATGCCTACTGTTAAATCTGAGAATGTTGATGCAACTAAAACTACTCGAGAAACAATTCATATCAAAAGTAAAAATGTTTTTACCAAAAATGAATTGGATGGTTCAATCAAGGAGTTGACTGAACCCGATGAGATTGTCAAAAACAAAGATATACCTGTTGACAATCACATTTTGTGTGAACCTGAAGAGTTTGAGCAAGCGGTTTATGGCTCAAAGTCGTTGGGAGGTTCAGTGAAAAAGTCTAATGTAATTCCTAAATCGAAGAAGTCAAATAAACCGACTGAAACTGATGAGGAATTGATGAAATTTGTCAATCCTCAGTCGGTTTCTTCAAATGGGAAAGTTTTTAAGTTAAAGGGTTTATCAAAAGTGTTTTCGGACAAGGAAGTTCTATTAAACCTTCTTAAACCTGAAATGATTGAAAGTGTATATCAGGATGACACTTCAATGGTTACCGAACTTGAACATAAATTCTATTAATCAAAATCTGTTAATGTTCAAGAAAAACCAAGAAATAATGTGTTTAAACCTATCACACTTGTAAAATCATCAGGTTTGGAGAATTCTTCGAATTCAACAAATCTTGAATTCTATAAGAACAAAAAGGGTTTAAAACATGAAACTTCAAAGACGGTCACATTTGAGAAACCCAAAGATGATATTCTTCGATCTTTGCTAACAAATAAGACCTGTGCTTCACCACCAAAATCTTTAGACTCTCGTTTATGTTTCAAATGTGGTGAATCAGGCCATGTTTCCAAAAGTTTAAAGCAAATATAGATGATATCAAAAGCTCATCAACTCGAAAGACTGGTTTGTTTCAAAACGTAAAAGAAAATCATGTTGATGAGTGTGTCATAATGTATTCGAATATTAATCCGAAGAAAGTTGTTCGGGTTGCTTCGGATAATGTAACAAACAAATGTGTTGACCGTGCTCAAACAATGATTCGGGAAGAATACGTGATGGATGCTTAAAGAAGAAAACCAAGAAAACTTTCACTTATTCTCAAGTCCCGAATGTCAGTATTAATTTAAATGTTTCTCCTAAGGTATCACAAGGAGAGCCCAAGACTGAGGCTTGGGCTGCCCTTTTGAACTAATCATTTACTTGTTTGTGCAGAGTTCATCTAGGTCCGGATCTACACACAAATGGATTTTGGATAGTGGATGTTCTAGGCATATTACTGGCAACCTAAATCTTTGAATAATGTTAAAGATATTCAAGGAGGTTATGTTGCGTTTGCTGGTAATAATGGGGGAATGATTACTAAGGAGGGAGAAGTTTCAAACGGGAAAGTGACGTTTGAAAAAGTAAATTATTGTGAGAAGGTGGATCATAATTTGCTGAGTGTTTCTCAGATATGTGATAAAAAGTTCACCACTGTTTTCACAGACCAGGAATGTGTTATCCTTCAACCGGGATACACGATTCCTGAAGATATGGTTGTCATGCGATCACCGCGATCGAATGCTATTTATGTACTGGATATGAGTTACGATGTAAATGTTTCACCCTCAGCTACATGTTTCATGTCTAAAGCTACCAAAAAGGAGTCTATCCTTTGGCATCGACGCATGGGACACATTCACATACGCAAGATGAATTTTATTATTGCAAATGAGTTGGTGGATGGTGTATCCCTTAAGAACTTCAAGATCAATGATCATTGTGTTGCGTGCAAGAAGGGGAAACAAAAGAATAAATCACATCCAAGCAAGTCACTCAACACGATTGTTACACCACTAGAACGACTTTATATAGATCTCTTCGGTCCAGTGAACCGTGCCAGTATTGCTAGAGACTTGTACTGCTTGGTGGTGACTGATGATTTCTCACGTTACTCATGGGTGTTATTTATGGGATCGAAAGATCAGACTCCTATTTTAATTCAGAATCTGATTACGAAGATCGAATCACTTTACAAACTGAAAGTGAGACGAATTCGTAGTGATAATGGAACTGAATTTAAGAATAATGTATTAGATTTCTTCTACATACAGAAAGGAATTCATCGGGAATTCAGTGCGCCTTATGTTCCTCAACAGAATGGTGTATCTGAAAGAAAGAATAGTACGTTGATTGGAGCTGCGATAACAATGCTTGCTGATTCAAAACTACCCGTTCAATTCTGGAACGAAGCTGTGAACAAAACATGTTATAATCTTAATCGTGTACTAACAGTAAAGAAGTTCAAGAAGACGAGTTACGAGCTTCTAAACAATCGTAAACCAAACTTAAAGTATTTGGAACCATTCGGGTGTCCGTGTACTGTTTTGAAGAGAGATGCTGGAAAGTTTGATGGATTGAGGGTTATTTCTTGGGATACAATTCTCCTAAGAAACGAATCTTCAATATCTCTTCGGGTTGTGTGGAAGAATGGTATCATGCTGACTGCCAAAGTTATACTACTCCGCCAACTGGTACAGGTCCCGACTGGATGTTCGATTACGACGGTTTATTTAATTCGTTTACGTCAGTGGTTGAAGAAGTACATGAAGATCTAATTAGATCTTATTTGGAAGAACAATGTTTTCCTATTCCAAGGTCTTCTTTGGTTGATGTATGACTCTCCTAATGTATCAGAAACATCAAATGAAGTTTCTGAGTCTTCCGATGAAGATGATCTTGTTGATTCATCGTCAGTACCATTAGAGGAAGCCGTAGACACAAATGAGCCTATTCTAATTGATGATGACTTTCCAACTGTCTCTTTCGACTCGGCCAAGGAACATATCACCAATCTGGGTGATAACGTATCTGTACCTGTCAACCCTTCATTAAGGATTTATTATAATCATCCGCAGGAACGGATAATTGGTGATGTGAACGATGGGGTTCGTACAAGACACCAATTAGCTAATATATGTGATGATCAAGTTGATAGTAATGTATCTCCTACCGAGGATTCGATAGTTTGTGCTTATGCGGATTTGCACTCTTCGGGTATCTCAGTATTGCACAATACACCTGCTTCCTATCACAGATAGAACTGACAAGTGTCACAATGGCACTCAAGGAACCGTCTTGGGTTGAAGCTATGCAGGAGGAGCTGCAACAGTTTGTACGACTGGGTGTATGGGACTTAATTGATAAACCCGACCGTGTGAAAAAGGCTATTCCGACCAAATGGGTTTTTAAGTGCAAAAAGGACGACCGTAGGGTAATCGTGAGAAATAAGGCACGATTGGTCGTTCTTGGGTACAATCAACAAGAAGGCGTCGATTACACGAAAGTATATGCTCCGGTTGCACGACTGGAAGCTATATGTATCTTTCTTGCCTATGCAGCCAATAAAAACTTCAAAGTTTATCAAATGGACGTGAAATCGGCGTTCTTGAACGGAGCTATTCATGAGGAAGTGTATGTGAAGCAGCCTCCCGGTTTCGAGGATCCAGACTTTGTAGAGCGTGTTTTTCGGTTAAACAAGGCTCTTTATGGTTTACACAGGCCCCGAGAGCCTGGTATAGCACGTTGGCTGACCATCTGCTAGAAAGTGGATTCACGAGAGGGACTGTGGATTGTACATTATTTTATAAGAACGTGGGTGATAATTTGCTCCTCGTTCAAATTTATGTGGATGACATCATTTTTGGTTCGACGAACGACATGCCGTGTAAAGACTTTGAAAAGACGCTGCAAACCAAATTCGAGATGAGCTCCAGGGGAGAGATGAATTTTTTCTTAGGATTGCAAGTTCACCATTTTGACTCTGGGATCTTTATCCATCAGACAAAGTATGTGAATGATATCTTGAGCCGATTCAAGATATCTGACGGCAAAATTCCTTTGACACCTCTTCCCGTGGGTCACAATTTATCACCGGATGAATTGGAGGATACCGTAGATCCAACCCTGTATCGAGCTATGATCGGATCTCTCATGTATTTGACTGCATCGCGACCTGATATTATGTTTGCTGTTTGTTTGTATGCTAGGTACCAATCGAGTCCCCGAGTGACTCACCTGGCGGCAGTAAAGCGCATCTTACATTATCTGAGGGGAAAACCAGATATCGGGTTATGGTATCCCAAAGACGATAAGTTCGATCTTACCGCTTTTACTGATTCGGACTACGGAGGATGCAAAATTAACTTCAAGTCCACAACAGCGGAATGTCAATTCTTAGGAAACTGGCTTGTTTATTGGCAGTGTAAAAAGCAGACAACGGTCTCAACTTCAACAGCTGAAGCGGAGTATGTGGTAGCCTCGAGTTTCTGCTCACAGGTTCTCTGGATCCAGCAACACTTGCGGGATTACGGTTTGAAGTTTCTAACTATTCCCATTTATATTGATAATTATACTGTAATTTCAATCACCAAAAATCCGATTAACCATTTGAAAACCAAACACATTGAAATCCGTTATCACTTCATACGTGATTGTTTTGAAAAGAAACTAATATCAATTGATAAAATTCACACGGATTTTCAAAAGGCTGACCTTTATACCAAAGCGTTTGACAATACACGTTTTCAATATCTGCTGGGTATAAATGGTTTAAAAACATTAAAAGATATTCAAAATCTTGGTTAAATCATTTTATTTTTTGTTTTATTTCGATTTTTGTTATTTTTAGGGGGAGAAAAATATAAATAATCCAAAAATATTGTGTTTTTAGTTTGTACAGAGAAAATTAAAAACTCAAAAAACATTCAAATATTGAAAAATATCAAAAACATTGTAAAATGCTCCTCAAAATGAGTTTTGAAGCAAAAAGGGAAAATGATAGTATATTGACGGGAATGATCTAGTACATGGATAAACTAGATTAAAAATTACCATAAGGCCAGCAATATGATATGCGAAGATAGGCTTGACAGACTATATAGGAACTGATAAGATATAAAGATAATGAATGCCGAACCTAGTGGAATTACATCCTGAAAGATTGATACTATATCTGATTTAAGAAAAGTCAAAAGTCAAAATGATTACTGTGTGTGCATGCTTTCATTTTTGAAAAAATTCTGCTTTGTTTTATTTTATTTTGCAAAGAAATTCAACTTTATTTTTTCTTTATTTTTATTCAACTATTGGATCCTCTCCTGCGCGATAAGATTATCCGACC